>NC_134901.1:44111755-44119255 GCF_041734735.1 Babylonia areolata | reverse complement strand
TCTATCTCTCTCAGTATCTGTCTGTCTCTGTCTGTCTGTCTTTTCCAGTGTGTGTGTGTGTGGGCGTGTGTGTGTGTGTGCGTGTGCGTGCGTGCGTGTGTGTGTGTGTTCGTGTGGGCGTGTTCGTGTGGGCGTGTGTGTGTGTGTGTGTGGGTTTGTTCGTGTGGGCGTGTGTATGGTTGATTTTGTCTCTCTCTGTATGTGTCGATCTACCATCTCTCTCTCTTTTTTTGTCTCTTTTTTTTTTCTCTCTGTCTGTCTGTCTGTCTGTCTTCTTTAGTCTCTGTCTCTCTCAGCATCTATCTCTGTCTCTGTCTCTCTCTTCCAGTGTGTGTGTGTGTGTGTGTGTGTGTGTGTGAACGGAGAGTGAGCTTGTTGGATTGGAAGAGGCTAGGGGGTGCTCCTCTCTTTCTCTCTCTTTCCCTCTCTCTCTTCCCCCCCTCTCTTTCTCTCTCTTTCCCTCTCTCTCTCCCCCCCCCCCTCTCTCTCTCTCTGTTTTTCAGTTCAGTATTGAGATGTTTTTGTCATCCGTGATGTTCGTGTCAGGAGCGTTATTACCATGTTTTGACAGGCTATCACATGTTGTTGTTTTATGTAACCTTCGCCATCTGTCGAGTCGCGCGTGGATTGTGTGTGTATACTATACGTGTTCGTGAGTGCTTGTAAATGATGTCACCCCCCCCCCCCACCTCTCAATTATCCGTTTGTTACTGCTATCTATCAGCACGCATCTCACCTGTGTGTGTTTGTGTGTGTGTGTGTGTGGTTCGTTCTCTCCACCTCCCATGGGAGACTCCCAGTAACTGGAGCGTGACGACCAGTCCATCGGTGGCCAGTCATCCGTGCTGGAACTTCACTTAACAATCCACCCTGAACGATCAGGTTTAGAAAGCCTTGCCTCAGAGCTTGGCAGGAGTGGCATTTCTAAATTATTAAAAACCCACGCCTTTCTGCGCGGTTTGTGAACACGCATTCCTTTCACGCTGGGCGTTCCTACTCCATTGATATGAAGCGAGAATGAAAATACAAAGTTGCGTGTCTCTGCTGTTCTGCTTTTCCACTACCTTGTCTTTCTGACCTCATCAGTGTTTACAGTCCGTCCTGCAAGAAATCTCCGCTCTTCCTCTGACTGTTACCTTTTGAAACTTTCCTCGTGTCAATACCAAGAACCTGTGGTGAACGTTCTTTCTTCTTTGCTGCTCCCAACTTCTGGAACAACCTTCCTCATCATATCCGTGCGTCTGATTCTATTTCTGCTTTTCGCTCATCACTAAAGACTCATCTTTTTAAAACCTATCTATAAGTACTCTCAGCTTCCTTTTCTCCAACACCACCCATGTCAGCTCACTTTGGATGTATGTGGAGTGGGAAAGGGAAAGTGTGAGTGGGAGGAAGGGTTTTTCGAGAAAGAGTGGCCATGAATGTTTTATGTTGGTTTAAATAATCTTTAATTATTCAACAATACACATGATTACAGTGCAATGAATGACAAAAGAGCATCAACAAGCTTAAAGCTTATACTGTGCTCACAACGTTGCACTTCAGTTTTATCATGACGGCTGATGAACCATATTATCAATTGTATCAGATGACATTCATAAACAGTAAGCAATGAAATAATGAAATAAACAAACAAACAGTACATGATATAGTAAAATAAAATGTTTTATGTTACTTGTAATATTTTTCTTTCTTGTAAAGCGCCCTGAGCTCTTAGTGAGAAGGGGTGCTATATAAATGTACCGTATTATTATTATTATTATTATTATGTATAAGTTTAAAAAAAAAAATAAAATAACGACAAATGATGATGATATGAGTACTTACATAGCGCCTATCCTCAGTCAGAGAGTTTCAGTTTCAGTAGCTCAAGGAGGCGTCACTGCGTTTGGACAAATCCATATACGCTACACCACATCTGCCAAGCAGATGCCTGACCAGCAGCGTAACCCAACGCGCTCAGTCAGAGACCAGGTTCAAAGTGCTTTACATACACGGGGAGTCCTTTGCACAACAGGCTGCCTACGTAGGTAGAGCCGTGCTGCCTGCTGCCATTTTGGGCGCTCATCATTCGTTTCCTGTGTCATTCAGTCAGGTTTCAGTGGCACACATACACACACACACACACATACAGACATGTAACATTGGACACACGATTGTTTTTAGGCGTTGAATAAGCGTTGCGCAATGTTTTCAAAGCTCTAGCTTTTATAGTACTTTCTCTGCAGCAGGAGGTACAGGAGAACAGGAAAGAAAGTTTTTCAGGACCTAAAATGTGAGGGTGTTAGAAAAGTCTGCTATATTAATATAAAAAAAGCACTGTTTTCCATGATAATCCCATTGGGAATCCCGCTAGAGTGTAAATGATGAATGATTTTTTCATGACCTAAAATGTGAGAGCGTTAGAAAAGTCTGCAATATTAATGAAAAAAACAACAGCAGCACTGTTTTCCATGATAAACCCATTGGGAATCCCGCTAGAGTGTAAATGTAAATGATGAATGAATGGCCGGTACAAATTGCATGTGAACTTACGTCAACTCGACGGAGCCGTGGTCTGTCATACTTTGTGTGTGTGTGTGTGGGGGGGGGGGGGGGGGGGGGGCGTGTTCGTGTGGGCGCGTGTATGAATACATCCTTATGTCTGTGTATAGTTGATTCTGTCTCTCTGTCTGTATGTGTCGATCTACGATCTCTCTCTCTCTTTCTCTGTCTCTTTTTTCTCTCTCGCTGTCTCTGTCTGTCTGTCTGTCTGTCTGTCTCTCTTCTTCAGTATATGTCGGTCTCAATCTCTCTCAGCACCTGTCTGTCTCTGTCTCTGTGTCTTCCAGTGTGTGTGTGTGTGTGTGTGTGTGTGTGTGCGCGCGCGCGCGCATTGTTGCCCTTGATTTCTTAGTGTCGAAAACATCCCCCGTGTCTACTGGTGTAGAATATGTTTGTGATTTTAAGTCCTTCTCTTGTTAGTCTTAAAAAAAAAAAAAAGAAAAAAGAAGAAAGATTCGCTCCCTTCATCACAGTCTGCCACAAGATTTCATTTCATCACTACACGGCAGACCACCTCCAACAACAACAGCCGCAAAGTACTGCTCCATAGGTGTGTGTGTGTGTGTGCGTCTCTCTCTCTCTCTCTCTCTCTCTCTCTCTGTGTGTGTGTGTGTGTGTGTGTGTGTATGGTGGAAGCGTGGGAAGAGAAACATCAGTGAAGCAAACCCTTCCTATACTCAGAACAGTCAGTGGTTGATTGGAATCTTCACCACCACCACCACCACCACCACTCGCCCCTCTCTCCCCAATCCTACTGCCTGTGTCACTTCCCCCCCACCCCCCTCCCCTCCCCTCCCCTCACTGTCCATGAACAAGGTGGCAGAGTGTGGTCAAGACACTTATATCTCTGCCAGCAGTGTCCGTGAGGGTGTGGGTTCGATCCTCCGTCCTCGCCCTTTCTCCAAAGTTTGACCTGGGAAAATCAAACTGAGCGTGTAGTCATTCGGATGAGACGAAAACGAGGTCCCGTGTGCAGCACGCACTTGGCGCACAGAGAGAAAAGATCATATGGAAAGAAAGAAAGAAAGAAAGAAAGAAAGGAAAAAAAAAAAGGTTGCCCTTTTTGCAAAATTCTGTAGATAAATTCCAGTCTGATGGGTACACAAAATATATATATATATATAATTATGCATGCGCATACTCAAAGACCTGGCTGAGCGCGTTGGGGTTATGCTGCTGGTAGAGGCATCTCTGCCTAGCAGATGTGGTGTAGCGTATATGGATTTGTCGGAACGCAGTGACGCCTCCTTGAGAAAACTGAAACTGGAACTCACTGTTGAGTACACTTTGACCTCCTTCTGGCTGGAACTCACTGTTGAGTACACTTTGACCTCCTTCTGGCTGGAACTCACTGTTGAGTACACTTTGACCTCCTTCTGGCTGGAACTCACTGTTGAGTACACTTTGACCTCCTTCTGGCTGGAACTCACTGTTGAGTACACTTTGACCTCTCTCTGGGTGGAACTCACTGTTGAGTACACTTTGACCACCTTCTTTTTTTTCTCTTTCCCAGTGGCAACCACCGCTTTGAATCACGTAAGCTGGAAAAAACAACACGAGTTGCCTAGATATCTCTTTGGAGATAAAACATACTTGGGCCTGGGGGGATGCCATTGCCACACGTTGCTGTCTTCCGGCCAGTCCAGGCTGACCTTAACTCTCTCCATACGAACGGCGAAAGAGACGACGTTAACAGCGTTTCTCCCCAATTACCATCATCAAAATATTCAAGCGGAAGGCTCTTACACTGAAGAGGTGAATGTTGACAAAGAATACCACAATTCTGACGACGGAAGCTAAAGATTGGATCATTCAGACACCCACTGGACATCCGAGGGGTCTGTGTAGAGGAGAAGAGAGGACTGGCCGTACTGAGTGAGTTAAAACAGCTGGGAACCTGGATGACACAGCAAGGTGGGTCGGTATCAGTGGTCATGGGGTGAACACTGTACCAAGACACAAGGCCCATTCAGCACGGTTCATTCCTAAGCTGCACACACGAGGCATGGACAGATTTCTGAAGGCCAGAGAACGTGTTTTGACAGTAGCCAGCAAAAGGCTTCGTGTGTTCCAACTCCGATATCCAGTGTCGCAGAAGGGAGTGGAGTTAGCTCTTAAGAACCTTGCTGTCGGAATTCGTGAGTAAAATTGTGAGCCATAAAGCCTCTCCTTGGGATACTCAGAATCTCTCTGTGTGTGTGTGTGTGTGTATTTATTTCTGCATTCGTGTGCTCTATTCGACGTTCACTGGAGTATTTGTGTATGACCGTTTTTTTGTTTTTTTTCACTTAAAACACCGTCAGGACAGCAGTTCTCCGTGTTGGGGAGTGTGTGTGCGTACAGCACTCTTCCATTTCGAACTACGTGACCCACGGAACGCTGACGTGGATTACCGGGTCTTTGACGTGCCTGATTTGAACCTGTGTGTGTGTGAAAACGCACAAAGGTGAACAAGATATTGGCACGTCTGCACGTATGTTGACCTGGGAAATGGGAGGGGGGGGGAGGAGGGGGGGGGGGGAAGAAAAGGGGGGTGGAGGGGGGCAGGGAAGCTCCATCCTGAACCCAGCTGGCGCCGTGTCTGGGGTTTTGAACCCAGGACACTCAGGTTGAAAGCCCCAAACGCTTTTCACCGTTGTGGTTGTGTGGTGACGCAGTGGTGAGGTGAGAAGCTTGTGACGTGTGACCCACACGGTTTGTGTGGGTGCTGTGTGGCCCCCGCTGGGGAAACTGTAGCTTTTCAACTTTCACTTCCACGGCTTTCAACTGCTTCAACTGCTTAAGCACGCACACGTGTGCACTCGTTGCTTAATGTACCGGAGTATAATAATGATAATAATAATAATAATAATAATAACACGTCTGCTACTATTACTACTAATAAAAGCGTTCCAGAAATATATACCTAATGGCACAATTATAAATCGTTGTTGTTTAACCATGCTAAGTGTGGGCTTTTTGGTAAGTCGATTATCCAGTTCATTTGCTCTCCACCAATCTGTAAGGATTCAGTAGAGCTCAGAAGAACCTTTGTGTGCATTAGAGAGAGAGAGAGAGAGAGAGAGAGAGACAGAGAGAGAGAGATGACATGGAATGAAAGTTTTAAGTATAGGCCACAGCCCCTTCTGAAGAGGATCCAGATTATATATATATATATATATATATATATATATATATATATATATATATATATATAACTAAGGGAGAGAGAGAGAGAGAGAGAGAGAGAGTGTGTGTGTGTGTGTGTGAGTGAGTGTGTTTGTGTGTGTTTTGTGTGTGTGTGTGTGTCTGTGCGTGTGTGCGTGTGTGTGTGTGTGTGTGTGTGTGTTTTCCCCTGTCGGTTATTTGACGTTTACGTCTCTCCTCAGCCGTTCCAAAGCACGAACTCGCTAAGTAAAAGGCGAAGTTTAAAAGTTGACCCTCTCTCCTTAACGTCAGCACTTTGAGCTGTGCTTGGCCATGTTGAATGCCAAAATGGAAAATAGCAGTGGGTTCCAGTTTGTACACAAGGGTTGTTTTGTGTGTGTGTGTGTGTGTGTGTTAGCGTGCGTTTGCTTTCAAGAGTGTGCAAAGTATAGGTGCATACGTTAGCTGTTCTACTCAGGGGACACACACACACACACACACACACACACAAACGCATGGGAGTGTGTATGTGTGTGCGCGTGAGTGTGAGGTGTGTGTAAAAAGATGAAGATGAAAGGAGAAAAAGAAGAAAAGCAAGCCGGCTTTCCAAACAAAGTGTCTGAGGGTGGTATCGATCCAGCTACTAGAGTACTAGAGAAGCCTACACGTGGGGTGGTGGTGGTGGTAGGACTCCTCACTCAATCTTACGGCACAGTCGATACACTGTTATCAGTTCAAGCTGTCGGCTGTGGGTCGTGCCCCCTCAGTGACCCGACAATATCAATTCGGCTGTCGGTGCCTTTTTTGCCTTGCGTGGCAGTCATATTGCTATAGTTTTTTGTTCTTGTTTGTTTGTTTGTTTTTGTTTTTTTTGGTTTAAAGAAAAAAAATGTCTATATTAATTTTTTTTTTGTTTTTTTGTATACCAACCCCTTGTTTGAACTTGAACCGGCCCCTCTTTTGGGTGTTCACATACACTTTTTTTTTTTTTTTTTTTGTATTTGTATTTCTTTTTATCACAACAGATTTCTCTGTGTGAAATTCGGGCTGCTCTCCCCAGGGAGAGCGCATCACTACACTACAGCGCCACCCATTTTTTTTGTATTTTTTCCTGCGTGCATTTTTATTTGTTTTTCCTATCGCAGTGGATTTTTCTACAGAATTTTGCCAGGAACAACCCTTTTGTTGCCGTGGGTTCTTTTACGTTTCTTAAGTGCATGCTGCATACGGGACCTCGGTTTATCGTCTCATCCGAATGACTAGCGTCCAGACCACCACTCATGGTCTAGTGGAGGGGGAGAAAATTTCGGGGGCTGTGCCGTGATTTGAACCAGCGCGCTCAGATTCTCTCGCTTCCTAGGCGGACGCGTTACCTCTAGGCCATCACTCCACATATTTTTTGTGTGAACGTTTTGAAAAAGACCGGTTTTGTGTGTGTGTGTGTGTGTGTGTGTGCGATGATTTCTTCTTCTTCCTCGTTCGCCTCCCCGTGAGATGAGCAGCCCGGTGTCCTCGATGAGGGCTGCCGTCCATCGCAGCTCCTTCTCCAGGGTGCCGTGCAGCTTGGCTTCCACTGCTGTCAGTGTTGGTGTGTGTGCGATGAATTAATGAGAATTATTCCTTCTCATTGTCTGCACGTTATGTAATGTATGTATGTACGTATGATGTTTGACAGAATTGGGTTGGTCACAAAAATATGGTCATTGCTTTAAAGTTTCATTAAATGGAGGGGAGGGGGGGAAGGAGGGGGGGGGGAGGGAGAAAAGATTTCACCACGTTGGTTACGGATTTAAAGATTCCTTGCTGAACTTCCGGGCTTCCAGTTCTGTG
>NC_134901.1:44079255-44109255 GCF_041734735.1 Babylonia areolata | reverse complement strand
CTGGTGCGAAAGCGCTTTGATTTGTCTCTGCACAAGATTCAGCGCTATATAAATACCGTTGTTATTATTATTATTATTATTATCATTATTATTATAGTCAGTCATGTCCGACAGTGACCATCAAAACAGCAGAGGAGGCAAGTGCTGTCTGGACGATTGTATGTGCTGGAATTGGATTCGAGTTGAGCGGTGCACACAACCTTTCGCTGTGCACGTTTCGCTTCCAGTCTGACGTATTCACCAGACTATACAATACCGTAAACCTCGAAATACATTTTGTTTGAGCTTGTGAAAGGCTGTTAAAATGGGCATTCTGAATGTGAATGACGTATTATGGACATGCCACCAGCACTTTGTCATTTGTCCGTTTACAAGCTGGGGCCTGTGTGGCCTTTTAAGTCGTTCGTTTCCTTTGTGAATAGCTCTTCTTGGTGCTTTTAGTGTCAAACCGACAGCTTCAGAGTTCAGAACAGTGAGTGCAGATACTGTTTCAGTGTGAGGTGTCTTATCAATAATGAGTTAAAAAGAAAAAACAAACAACAAGTATGTTCAGTTATGCAATCAGTTAATTTTCGGCCTGAAGATTAAGAGGAATTGTATCCGTGCAAAAATGCATGGCTGGATTCTGTTTTCGAAGCTGAAGTGAAAAACAAGCAGAACAGTTTGTAACATGAAATGTGAGCATGACTTCACATGACTGTGAAATCAACACGGGTACGTACGCAGGCGAAACGAATATGTGTGTGTAGGCGAAATGACGCTGCTGATACCATGACGGAAAAAAGAGGGGCCGGTTTTGCGTAGGCAAAAGCGTAAGCAAATCGCGTCTAGGCGAAACTTGCAGCATCCTTGTGGAGAGTGTCTCGCCCAAGTTTACCTTCCCACTCTATCGGCCTAGAGGGTTTTTGGACAGTTATTGTTGGGATGGTTCCCAAAGGCTGACAAGCCCCCAATACAAGGCTGCTGCTCAAAGAGGCAGCGCAACCTCGCCCTCGGCTTTTGAGAGTCGTAGTCCTTCACGAAAGACTCAGCTGCAAATTCATTCACATTGTCGTGGAGAAAACAGTAATCCTAATACAGTTCTCACATCGCTGTTGGCCCAAATGAAAGCTTACGTCAGTATATGAATGTGGTTCGTCCGTCGGGATCGACGAGGACCATCTAGTCATCCTGGGGGTGGGTGGATTGGGCTCTGTGGGTGCGCAGATGACTGGTCAGGCCAATCCGCGCCCGAAAGGTTCTGACGCAGTGTGGACAGGGGATGGTGGCGGCTGTCGGGGACTTGCTGGCACTGCTTTTTCTGGCCTGTCTGCGTTGCTCTGCTGCAGCGATTCTGTTGGCCTCACAGGATTTGGCGCCTTTGTGGACAGCTGAACGCCACTTTGGTCTGTCCATTGCATTCAGCTCCCATGTGTCGTGGCTGATGCTGAAGGCCATCAGAGAAGCTTTCAGAGTGTCTTTGAAGCGCTTCTTTTGGCCTCCATGGGAGCGCTTGCCATGTTGGAGTTCGCCGTACAGCAGTTTCTTGGGGAGCCGGTATATGAATAGGGCATCGCAAAATGATAACACAGTTTTGTACACACACACACACACACACACACGCGCGCACGCGCGCAGCAGCAGCAGCAGCAGCAATAACAACAACAAAATAACACCACCAACAACAACAACAGTCAAACCAAACAGCAGGAAGCAGTACAAAGCCCAATGTAATGGGAGTGATTGAGCTTGAATGAAAAACAAGACACAAAGAAGCCATGCCCCATGCGTTCTAGTTTCCGACACCTGGGTGAGGGGGGGCGGTGGGGAGGGGGGGGGGCGGGGGGTGCAATAGGATGGGAGTGGGAAAGGGGGTGGAGGGGGAAGTCTGGGGGTGGGGGGGGGGGGCATACTGGGTGTGGGCGGTACCAACATCTTGTTTAGCATGCGCGCACGCCAGGCTTAAGCCTCTTCCAGTCTTTTTATCTCTCTCTCTCTCTCTCTGTCTTTGTCTGTCTGTGTGTCTTTCAGTCTGTTCGCTGTCTGTCTTTAAGCTTTTGTCTGTCTGTTGTCTGTTTCTCTGGTTCCATCTTCTCTTCTGTCTGTCTGTCTGTCTCTTTCTGTTTTACTTAAAAAATTCTCTCGTTTTTTTTTCCACTCCATTTCCCCTTATATATTATTGCCTCACGCGAGTGTTTACACACAACTTGAGTGTAAAAATAATATAAGTGCTTCGGTTGTCCACGTGTGTGTGTGGGTGGAGTAGGGGGTTGGATTGGGGCGGGGAGCGGGTTGATAGAGTTACGAAGAAATTTTATTTGTGAAGAGGGTTGAACACACACACACACACACACACACACACTCTCTCTCTCTCTCTCGATCAAGCACACGCACTCACGCACACACACACACACACACACACACACACACACCGTGGCACACACACACACACACACACACACACACACACACACACACACACACAGAGTCCCCTTCAGTACAGTGCAGCCATTCGAAAGTAGAAGTGATGTACAGGGAACACAGTGTGTGGTTCGTCCGCCGGGATCGACGAGGACCATCTAGTCATCCTGGGGGTGGGTGGGTGCGCAGATGACTGGTCAGGCCAATCCGCGCCAAAAAAGGAGAGGAACAAAAAGAAGCAGCAGCTTGAATAAACACACACGCAACGCAAACTGAACGGCAACCCCCTGAGGCAATGTTTGTTCATCGGGTGAGAAAAGTACCCGCACGTGGCAATTAAGGTTTACGGAGTTGGTTGCATTGCGTTGGGTGGTTAGGTGGCCAGGGGTAGGGGGTGTGGGTGTGTGTGTGTGTGTTGGGGGGGGGGATGTCTTCGAAGCCTTCCTCCCTTCTGTATCCTCCTCCACTTCACTCACCCCCGACCCACCTCCGCTTCTCCCTCCCCCCCCCCCCCCCCCGACCCCATCTCCCCGCGTCCACCGCCTCCACACCCCACCCCACCCAACCCACTTGGAAGTTGAGAGCCTCCGGGCTTTCCTGTTGGATAAGCTGAAGAATTGTTTGATATATACATGTATGTATGTTTTCATGTATGTATGTATGTGAGTGGAGTGATGGCCTAGAGTTAATGCGTCCGCCTAGGAAGCGAGAGAATCTGAGCGCGCTGGTTCGAATATTTTCTTCCCCCTTCACTAGACCTTGAGTGGTGGTCTGGACGCTAGTCATTCGGATGAGACGATAAACCGAGGTCCCGTGTGCTAGCATGCACTTAGCGCACGTAAAAGAACCCACGGCAACAAAGGGGTTGTTCCTGGCAAAATTCTGTAGAAAAATCCACTTTCACAGGAAAAAAACAAAAACAAATAATAAAACTGCACACAGGAAAAAATACAAAAAAAAGAAAGAAAAAAAAGGGTGGCGCTGTTGTGTAGCAACGCGCTCTCCCTGGGGAGAGCAGCCCGAATTTCATACAGAGAAATCTGTTGTGACAAAAAGAGAAATACAATACAATATATAGGTAGGTAGGTAGCCGTTGTATGTTGGTATGAATGTATCATCTTCATCGTCATTATTATTATCATTATTATTATCATGCCTTAGCATGATAGCCCCCCCTAGCCCCGTTTAAGTCCCGAGTAGCGAAGTAGTGACCTAGGTGTTTTTTGTTGTTGTTTTTTGACAAGATGGCCTGGAGAGCCTTGGCCAAAGGAATGATTCAGCGCTTATAGCTTTTAGAGGCGTTTGATTGGCTAAGAGCGGACCGGCCAAGACGGGACGTCTTTTCACTGTTAGCCGCGCGAAATTTGGCAAACCGATAGGCCTAGTTTGCATCAGTTTGACATGGTAAGTATATGTATCACCAAACATGGAGTAATAATACAAACTCCTCCTTTTTTTTTTCCCCAAGGAGAGGCTGTGTGCAGCATGCATGACTAGGGTGTGCACGTGCAAGAGCTTGCATGGCAGTAGTCGTTGTCCCTGACTGCAGCAGTTTGAAGAAATGAACAAGGGGAAAAAAAAAAAAAAAGCTGTGAGAGTGAAACGATTCCCATGCACGTGGAATGTCTGTGTTGGTCATGTGTGCGTGGTAATGCCTTTTTTTTTTGTTTTTTTAAAGTTTCACATGAAACGACAACGTACAAAATCTGTGAGAGAGACCATTTCCCCCCAGTTCATAAAGTTTACAGATTCTCCTTTTTGGGGGGGCGTAGTTTTTGTTTTGTTTGTCGTTTTTTTAATTTTTATTTTATTTGTTAAATTTTCTTTTTATCCGTCTGAGTGCACGCTTCTTTGTTCTGTTGCCGGTTACTAAAATGGTACCTGTCGACAAACGGCACGCTTCTTTGTTCTGTTGCCGGTTACTAAAATGGTACCTGTCGACAAACGGCACGCTTCTTTGTTCTGTTGCCGGTTACTAAAATGGTACCTGTCGACAAACGGCACGCTTCTTTGTTCTGTTGCCGGTTACTAAAATGGTACCTGTCGACAAACGCATTTTTGTGATCATCCATGTATTCTCTCTCGCTCTCTCTTTCTCTCTCTCTCTCTGTGCATGCGTGTGTGTGTGTTTGTGTAAGGTGCGAGTTGCACAGACAAGGAATGCTGGGTGCAGGAACTAGCCTGGACTCCCCCCCCACCCACCCACCCCCCACATTACCACCCCTCCGTCCGCCCCCCTCCCCCCAGTAACTCTGTGTGTGTGTGTGTGAGTGAAATGTTTGGGGAGATTTCGAAGGCAGAGCATAGGTTCACGGCTGACATTTGCACAGGGAACACCAGGCTTTGGACATACTCAGAGCCCCCCCCCCCCCCTTCTTTCTGTCTGCCTTTCGTGTGTGTGTGTGTTAGCGTGTTGTGTGTGTGTGTGTGTGTGTTTGTTGTGTTGTGTGTGTGTGTGTGTGTGTGTGTGTGTGTGTTGTGTTTGTGTGTGTGTTGTGTTGTGTTGTGGTGTGTGTGTGTGTGTGTGTGTTGTGTTGTGTTTGTGTGTGTGTGTGTGTTGTGTTGTGTGTGTGTGTGTGTTGTGTGTGTTGTTTTCTTTCCTTTTCCTCAGTCCAAGCCAGCCTAAAGGTCGCGAGGACGAATTTTGCATTCCGCATTCTCGTTGGCTGGCGATGCAAAGTGCGTTGACTGTCCACGTGGCGTCAGTGTCACGGAAATTTCTATGGCGATGTCACAGTGTATCTATGGCAATGTCACTGTGTATCTATGGCGATGTCACAGTATTTCTGTCACACTATATCTATGGCGGTGTCACAGTGTATCTATGGCGATGTCACAGTATTTCTGTCACACTATATCTATGGCGATGTCACAGTATTTCTGTCACACTGTATCAATGGTGATGTCACAGTATTTCTGTCACACTATATCTATGGCGATGTCACAGTATTTCTGTCGCAGTATATCTATGGCGATGTCACAGTATTTCTGTCACACTATATCTATGGCGATGTCACAGTATTTCTGTCACACTATATCTATGGCGATGTCACAGTATTTCTGTCACACGATATCAATGGCGATGTCACAGTATTTCTGTCACACTATATCTGTGGCGATGTCAACAGTATTTCTGTCACACTATATCTATGGCGATGTCACAGTATTTCTGTCACACGATATCTATGGTGATGTCACAGTATTTCTGTCACACTATATCTATGGCGATGTCAACAGTATTTCTGTCACACGATATCTATGGTGATGTCACAGTATTTCTGTCACACTATATCTATGGCGATGTCACAGTATTTCTGTCACACTATATCTATGGCGATGTCACAGTATTTCTGTCACACTGTATCTATGGCGATGTCACACTATATCTATGGCGATGTCACACTATATCTATGGCGATGTCACAGTATTTCTGTCACACTATATCTATGGCGATGTCACAGTATTTCTGTCACACTGTATCTATGGCGATGTCACAGTATTTCTGTCACACTGTATCTATGGTGATGTCACAGTATTTCTGTCACACTATATCTATGGCGATGTCAACAGTATTTCTGTCACACGATATCTATGGTGATGTCACAGTATTTCTGTCACAGTATATCTATGGCGATGTCACAGTATTTCTGTCACACTGTATCTATGGCGATGTCACAGTATTTCTGTCACACTATATCTATGGCGATGTCACAGTATTTCTGTCACACTATATCTATGGCGATGTCACAGTATTTCTGTCGCAGTATATCTATGGCGATGTCACAGTATTTCTGTCACACTATATCTATGGCGATGTCACAGTATTTCTGTCACACTGTATCTATGGCGATGTCACAGTATTTCTGTCACACTGTATCTATGGCGATGTCACAGTATTTCTGTCACACTGTATCTATGGCGATGTCACAGTATTTCTGTCACACTATATCTATGGCGATGTCACAGTATTTCTGTCACAGTGTATCTATGGCGATGTCACAGTATTTGTGTCACACTATATCTATGGCGATGTCACACTATATCTATGGCGATGTCACACTATTTCTGTCACACTGTATCTATGGCGATGTCACAGTATTTCTGTCACACGATATCTATGGCGATGTCACAGTATTTCTGTCACACTGTATCTATGGCGATGTCACACTATATCTATGGCGATGTCACAGTATTTCTGTCACACTGTATCTATGGCGATGTCACACTATATCTATGGCGATGTCACAGTATTTCTGTCACACTGTATCTATGGCGATGTCACACTATATCTATGGCGATGTCACAGTATTTCTGTCACACTATATCTATGGCGATGTCAACAGTATTTCTGTCACACTATATCTATGGTGATGTCACAGTATTTCTATGGTGATGTCACATAATTTTTATGGTGATGTCACAGCGTTTTTATGGCGATGCAACAGTATTTCACTGACGATGCAAAGTCTCCTAGGTAGAACATCCCAGCATGAACCGAGAGAAATCGGTCAGTCAGATTCCCAACAGTCTCGTGTACTTTGAAGACTGTCGTATAAAAAAATAACAACAATAACAAACAAACAAAGAAAACCGTGCCCTTAACTCTCACCATACGAACGGCGAAAGAGACAACGTTAACAGCGTTTCACCCCAATTACCACCATCAAAATATTGCAAGCGGAAGGCTCTCATATTGAAGAGGTGAATGTTGACAAAGAATAGCATAATTCTGACGACGGAAGCTAAAGGTTGGGTCATTCAGACACCCACTGGACATCCGAGGGGTATGTGTAGAGGAGAAGAGAGGACTGGCCGTACCGAGTGAGTTAAACGAAAGCTCGTAGATCGGACAACTCAAAACTCATCCTTTGTCAGATTTGAACTCAGCAGAGCAGTGCCAGAAAAACAAAACAAAACAAAAACAAAGCACCAAATAGAAAGAGCCGCACCATCGCAGTGACGTATGGAAGCCATCACAGCCAGGGAAGGCCGTGTGTGAAGCTTCGCTGTCAGCTTCAAGGAGGCGTCCAAGCGTGCGGAGTGATCCTTATGGGCAGCACCACATCTGCTTGATATATATATATATATAATTAAAAAAAAAAAAAAAAAGAAAAAAAAAAGAAAAAGAAAAGTCTGTACCCCACCAGGGTCCCCGCCTTCCGGGTTCCCCCCCACCCCCCACCCCACACACACACCCTCCTCTCTGATAGTTGCACCTATGTAGATAAAGACGCCCCCCCCAATCCCCCTCAAACACCCTCTCATCCACCCATCCTCTTAACCACCACCACCCCTCCCTCCCCTTCCTACACCAATCGGATCACATTAGATCCTTTCCCCCCAGTGGGTGCATGCATGGCATTTCCAAGCAGCGATCTCCAGGCTGCGAGGCAACTAGCTCCTCGGGGAGCACCAAGAGCGCCTGTACAGAAGGGCACCTTTTGAAGGGACCTCATGACGGGCGCAATAGCCGAGTGGTTAAAGCGTTGGACTGTCAGTCTGAGGGTCCCGGGTTCGAATCACGGTGACGGCGCCTGGTGGGTAAAGGGTGGAGATTTTTACGATCTCCCAGGTCAACATAATATTATGTGCAGACCTGCTAGTGCCTGAACCCCCTTCGTGTGTATATGCAAGCAGAAGATCAAATACGCACGTTAAAGATCCTGTAATCCATGTCAGCGTTCGGTGGGTTATGAAAACAAGAACATACCAGGCATGCACACCCCCGAAAACGGAGTATGGCTGCCTACATGGCGGGGTAAAAACGGTCATACACGTAAAAGCCCACTCGTGTGCATACGAGTGAACGCAGAAGAAGAAGGGACCTCATGAGAGCGCCCCGCTGTGCAGCTGATGTTCATGGAGTGAGATCTCAAGCCTCGAGGAGCTTGACCAGTAGATGGTTATCGCCTCGTCCTTGTCTTTTTTTCTCTCTCTCTCTCTCTGTTCCCCTCCCCCTCAGTTTTAGAGGTATGCATGCGTTTGAATGACTGGTGCGAAAGCGCTTTGATTTGTCTCGGCGCAGGATTCAGCGCTATATAGATATAATGATAACTATTATCGTCCAACAAACATCGACAGTTGATGCAGTTTGAGAAGAGCGCCCAGACGGGGGTGTGCAACAGACGAGTGGTTCAATCTTTGGACTTTTCAGTCTCAGGGTCCGGAGTTCGAACCCTGGTCTCGCGGCGCCTGGTGGGTTAAGGTGGGTATAACATGATAGATTTACGTAGTAGAAGACGTCATGAAAGGTCAGAAAGATGAAGTAAAAAAATAAAATAAAATAAAATAAAACCACATTACGTCACCTATTACGAGCGTAGTCTGTGACCAAGCTGCCTGGTTGCAGCGAAAATTAAGATATTTTTGTTTTTGTGTTTTTGTTTTGTTTAACAAAACAGGTGTTGGTTTTCAACTTTGTTTTTATTAACTAATATATATATATATATATATATATATATATATATATATATATGTGTGTGTGTGTGTGTGTGTGTGCGTGTGTGTGCGCGCGCGGAAGATCAGCAGAAACTTCAGAAAACCAGAAACAAACGCAGCCCAGTTGATGATGCTGCGTTCCATTTTATTCCCAGCCGAATCCGTCTGTTGACTTGTTGACTCCAGGCTGGTTCCCTGCAAACAGAACACGGGGAACGATCCTTTCATTTTTTGACTCACTTGTGTAAACAAAGTGAGTCTATGTTTTAACCCGGTGTTCGGTTGTCTGTGTGTGTGTGTGTGTGTGTGTGTGTCCGTGGTAAACTTTAACATTGACATTTTCTCTGCAAATACTTTGTCAGTTGACACCAAATTTGGCATAAAAATAGGAAAAATTCAGTTCTTTCCAGTCATCTTGTTTAAAACAATATTGCACCTCTGGGATGGGCACAAATTTTTTTTTTTTAAATGAAGCCTAATTATATGCAAACTGCATTTACTGTTATATTTATATTTTTTGTATTCTCTAAACTTGGCACTTTGACCTCTTATTCTGACACAACAAGAGGAGTCATTATTATCATTTTTTGTTCAAACAGGAACTTCTTTTGCTAAGCATGGAATTTTTATTTATTTTGCAAACGTTTTGGTGCAGATAGTAAAGAAGGGAAATTACTCTGTAATTAATGCTAGGGGACTTAATTTGCTTTAAACTGATCTTTCTCATCTTAAACATTACATTTTGAAATTATACTCAATACATAAAAAGCTTGGATTAAAAAAAAAAAAAATTAAGTGTATCACAAGTGAGTCTTGAAGGCCTTGCCTGTCTCGGTTTATTTTATTTTATTTTATTAATTCATTTATTTATTTATTGGTGAGCTCCCTCAACGCTTCGAATTTCCCACAAGTTTTAATTTCACCGTTGATTAATTAATCATCCTCAGTAACCTTCCCTGTTCCGAACTCTAGGAAGAGCATGGCTCTGTTTAACACGTTCCTGTTGTGGCTCGTTGATGCGTTTGCTATCAGTGGAACAGCGCGACCAGACTTCATCAGTGTGTCACCAAAAACCAGTCATTGGGAGGGAGATTGATCGTTCGGTCTCTTGGGGGGGGGGGGGGGGGGGGGGGATGCGGGTGACGTAATAAACTGTAGCTTGTTTACGCATGGTTCAGATTGGAGAGAAAAAAGAATCTGCAGCTTTTTTTTTTGTTTGTTTGTTTGGGGGTGGTGGTGGGACAGTTGTTCACGTGTGACTGTGAAAGAACCACACGTTCTGGTTGTCAGCGCGCGCGTGTGAACGCATGTGTAAGTGCAATGTAAACGTTTACTAAATGAATTTCTCTGGAAATACTTTACCTGTCAACACCAAATTTGGCTTTAAAATAGGAAAAAATTTCTCCACACATTCAAATTATAACGACAGTGCACAACTGGGTAAGGTAAAAAAAAAAAAAAAAATGATAAAGAAAGAAAAAAAAAGGTTTCCAAAGTCATTTTACTGATACATTTTCGTTTCTTTTTCACGAAACTTAAGATTTTTTTTTATTGTACACATGGACACGTTGATAAAAAGTAACTATTGTAGTTTTTAGTTGAAATAGAACATTCTTCGACTGGGTATGGAATCTGATTTGATGCGTAAATTTGCCAAGAGCAGCAACAGTTTGCCTTGTAGTCAGGCGTTAGTCTGAATACAATTATGGGATTTTGTGTTAAAAAAAAAAAGGACCTTACTCATCTAAAACGCGAAGTTTTGACACAAGAAAAGTTGTCTTTTACACTCAGTGTGAAGGTTTTGCACGATGTGCCTTCGTCCAAGTAATCGTTTGTAGGCAGGCTTGGCGACTTTTTATTTTTTATTAAAAAAAAATCTTTTATTTCTTTGAATTAAAAAAAAAAGTGTATAATTTTTATATTTTATTATCAGCTCATAGACTGCATTTTGGGTTCGCGAGGACATGATTATATATATATATTTAATGTAAAAAGATATATGTTTATATCTTTTTTAAAAGAAAAAAAAAGTAACACTTGCCCAACCTGTTCGTTTGAGTGTCGCCAGGTAATGAATGATAATTATGCAGGGTAAACAGGATGTCTGGATCTTTGGCGTGCAAAAACACTGTGCTGATAAAATGAACCCACCTACCTGCGCGTAATAAACTGTCATAAACTCCGGCCCCTCGAAGCGTCAGGGTTTTTCCTGCAGGTGGCTGTTTATGTTGTTTTCCCCATGTGTCATGGGGAGAGAGGGGAAGCTGACTTACACACACACACACACACGCACACACGCGCGCGCGCGCGCACACACACACAATCAATCAATCACACACACACACACACAAACACGCACACACATTCTCACTCTCTCTGAAGTAAGTTCTCCATCAACCAAGGTGGGCAACATTTTTTATTTTCTTCGTGTTGACAAGGGTTGATAAGAAAGAAGAAAAAAAGAAGAAGAAAAAAGAAAAGAAAAAAGGAGAACTTGACATGCATTTGGTGGAACAGTTTGAAAGCATGCAAGACAGAAT
The DNA here is from genome assembly GCF_041734735.1 of Babylonia areolata. NCBI lineage: Eukaryota > Metazoa > Mollusca > Gastropoda > Neogastropoda > Buccinidae > Babylonia > Babylonia areolata. Next base: position 44,097,877 of record NC_134901.1, on the reverse strand, counting down.
TGTGTGACAAGACACACGACTCTCTCTCTCTCTCTCTCAAAATGACAAACACACACACACACACACACGCATATTTCGTCTGTTCTGCACACCACCAAGAACTTGAAGGCAGCTAATTTTGTCTGTCAATAATAAATTTAAAAAAAGAAAAAAAAAGGGGGGTTGGGGGTGGGGGATACAGACGGACTTGTATATCCAGTTCGGTAGGTTATAACGCATTATGTAAAGGTTACATCCGAAAACAATCTTACTCGGGGGGGGGGGGGGAGAGAAGAAGAAAAAAAATAAAAGGAAGATAGGGGAGGGGGGAGAGAATAGATAAAAGGAAACGTTAATCAATGGTTAACGATCTGAGGTGCAACTTGGCTGCGGCTTTTGTCCAGCCAGCGATGCTTTTTTTAACACGACCATCACCCCCTACCCCTCGGAACCCCCAGCAACGTGTCTGTTGACGGTACACAGACCCGTTAAACTTGAAGGTGAGGGGGGATAGTAGGAGAGGATGAGGGAGGTGGTGGTGGTGGTCGGGAGGGGGTTGGTGGCACTGATTATAAAAAAAAAAGAAAGAAAGAGAAAGAAAGAAAGCAAGTGTACTTTTAGATCAGTGGGTAAGGTTGGTGGGTGGGACATTAAAACATTTGGGTTGTGTTTTTTATTTATTTATTTTATATTATGAAAATATTATTTATCATTGTTATTATTATTATTATTTTCTGTTATTCAAATCTGTTTGTCGATAAATTGGTTTTTGGTGTGTGTTTTTAGTTGTTGTTTTTTTTTTTCTTTTTTTGTTGTTGTTTTGTTTTGTTTTTGTTTGATACTCCAGTCTATTTGTAGATCAGTGGGTTGGTGGTGGGAAGTTGTTTTATTATTTATTATTATTATTATTATTGGTGGTGGGAAGTTGCATCACCCCTTCCGCCGCCCCCCCTTCCCCCGCCCGCATCCCCCCCCACCCCCTCCCCGCTCGCACACACACACACACACACACGCGCGCGCGCGCGCCCCTCTCTCCCACCTCCCCTCCTAGTACAGTCACTTTCTGAGTCTGTTCAGTGAAAACAAAACAGCGCGCGCGCCAGTTGTCCGGTCTCAGCTGTGGCGCGTGGACGACACCCGGAGGAGTTGAAGCCAGTTTTTGTGTCATTAGAATTACTACTGCCTGTGGCGTTTTTATCCACACGTCTATAGAAGTCCGGGCGTTTCCTTTCACGGCTCAGAAGTCCTAGTTCATTGTGTCTTTGCGGGCTGTCGTTTTGTATGTGTATTATGTGCGGTGCCGTGTGGTAAAGGTGTGTGTTCTTGTGTGTGTGTGTGTGTGTGTGTGTGTGTGCATTGTCTTTTCTTTTTCTAAACTTGGGGTGGACAGACGATCAGCTGAATCACTCCACTGTCAGGTGTAAGTACTGCTGTCAAAAGTCCGGTTGGTGTTTTATTTATTTATTTATTTATTTTCTCTCTCTCTTCCTCTTATTTATTAATTCATGGCGGTTGACATCTTGTCATCTTGCAGCGACTGCTTGTGGCGTATATTAATTGTGTGTGTGTGTGTGAGAGAGAGAGAGAGAGAGAGGCGCGCTTGTGTGATATACCGAAGGATTAGGCACTCATTATTGTTATTTTTATTTTATTTTCATTACTGTTTATTGTTGATAGAGTTGTTGCTACTGCTACTATGATAGAAATGATGATGAAGATGTTGATGGTATTGTTGAGATTAACTTTCTCGCCTCGACATGTGTTTCTGTGCGGAAAAGAAACAAACAACACACACACACACACACAAGCAACATGCCATTATATGTCTCGGATCACAGTACACGGGATTTACAGATTTCCGAAATACTTGTTGAAGGTAGAGAGCATATATACTGCCCCAAGCCAGGTTAGTTAAGCCAGCGTATTCTGGCTGTTTTGGGCTTGTTTCAGGTAGCCAGCACACGGGGTCACATGAGAGCAGTCGAAATGAAATGAACTGTAATTTATATGCGGCGCTTAAACATTTCCACTCTTAGGTTTTGTGTTTTGTGTATGCCACTTGCCACACAAACACACTGACAGAAACAAACAAGAAACGATCAAATGCCAGAAGAGCGCACAATACGCACACACACACACACATGCGCTGGCTCACAAGCAAACACACACATTATATATATAGCATATGCTAGATGTGTAAAAAATATATCACGACTTTGACTAATAGCCTATTGGAAGTTATTATATTTGTAGCATTTTTTTAAGAGTGCAAGATAATAGTACTTTTCAGTTGTTCTCAGACAACGAATTTCAAGGAGAAAAGACTGTAATTCTTTTTTTTCAAAGGATGTGAGGTTTATTGTTATTGAATGACTTGGACCGTGCCCTCAAAGCAATAATTAGTAACAACATTGCCTACACTAATAATAATGCTGAATCTTGTGCAGATACAAATCAAAGTTCTTTCACATCAGTCTTTCAAACACATACGCAACTGATTCAGACTGATTCAGACGGATGACACACAAAACAGTTTTGTGGATCATTTCATTATCAGTTCGACATGACGTCATCACATGAGATGCGCTGTTGTCAAACGTAAAATGATTGCACTTCATTTACCCTCGTCGTGTCCGTATCATAACTGCCAGAGATCTCGGTCGGGTGCAATTCGGATTCCCCATGATGGCACTACTTGTCAATGGTGCTACTGTTTCCAGTTTTATCGTCTCAGTAGCGCTGCATTTCAATAGCATCATGTACGTATCGATAGCACTTTTTTTTCTCTCTCTCCCCAACCAACTGGTCTTTTAGCGCTACGTGTCAGTCGCGCTGAGCATCAATATCGATGGCTCTGTTCCCCAGAATTTGCAGAGCATGCATGCAAAATACATCCTGTGATGGCTTGACGAAATTTAGATATGTCCAGTTGTTCACGGATATCTAAATCTCGATGTTTTTGATTGGGTAATGTGATTATCCTGTCTACTTAAAAAAAGTACTTTGGCCAGTTAAATTAGTAAGTTCATCTCCCCCCCCCCCCCTTTTTTTTATAGGCTGCACATAGAAATTCGTTTTAGGTAGTATGGATCTGCCTTTGCTAGAAAAAGTAATTTTTGCTGGCTGACTGGGCCTCGATCTGGTTTTTCATCGCTTTGTGTTCCGAACAGTTTTGTTTGTCACGACTCCCGAACCTGCCCTTGTAGCAGGAAATCGTGGGATTCATTATGGGAAAAACTCAGCTAGCGCATCTGAATTATTATGCTGTGCTACGCATGTGGCATTAGTTTTTGACGGTCACAGTTATTATGTGCTGTCGAAACATCGTTAAAATCCCTTTACCTGGCAACGTCTTGTCCACCGCCATCTTGTAATCACTGTGTGCTGTGGCCCGAACATCGATTTTAAATGGTTAAAAAAAAAAGAAGAAAAAAAAAGAAGAAATAAAAAACAACAACAACAACAGAAACGATATGTATATTTTACTAGACCTTTTAAGACAACATACATTGTTATTCATTCATTTATTTATTCTTATGATTTGTTAAAAAAACAAAAAAACAAAAACAACCCATTCGCTGCTGCAGTGCATTGTACCATTTTTGACTCACTTGTGTAAACGAAGTAAGTCTATGTTTTGACCCGGTGATAAGTTGTGTGTGTGTGTGTGTGCGCGCGCGCGTCCATTGGTAAATTTTAACATTGCCATTTTCTCTGGAAATATTTTGTCTGCCAATTCCAAAATTGGCTTAAACATAGTATGAAAAAAAAGTCTTCACAGTCATACCAGTAAGAGGTTGTAACTCTACCGAATTGAGCAGTATTTACCAATTATTAACGGTTTATTTCGTGAAGATATGTTCCGAAATCCGAAAATTCTAAAAACCGCTTTCCATTGAGTTTGGTTGACAGGAAGGTAGCTTGTTTTCGAAGATGACATGACCTCGTGTTTCTTGTTCACAATCAAAAGGAAAGAAACACAAATTCTGGACAGAACACTTACACAGTTACAGTGATACTAACTACACCATCAGCGTGTTTACTGCATATAAGTATTCTAAAGTGGACACTGATTAAACGGGAATGAACACAAAAGAAAAATTGAATCGATCGTTTCTTTCTGTGGACTGGTTTGTGCAGATCTAGAGATTTACGTGTTGCGATGTGTTTGAAGGAGATGGCAGCGTCGTCTTTACCGCCGAAAAAAATAATCTAGATATAATGAAACACACACAAAAAATATGATGAAAACGGCGTTATTACGTCCACTGCAATCGTCTGTTTATCGCACGAAGAACGTCAACATTTGTTTTAATTTTTAAATTTAGTCAATGGACGTCAGGTGTGCTGCAGTCTTGGGGATCAGTCTGCTTCCATTGGAAATGTACGTGCAAGGTTCGATCCCGCTGCATGCCTCCCCCCCAAAAAAAAACAAAAACAAAACAAACAAACAAAAAAACAAACAAACAAGAAAACTTATATTTCATATTTAATGCAGAGCAGTTTTCAACGATTTTTTTAGATCTCTTTTTTTCTCTCTCTCCCCATGATTCCTTTACTGGATAAAGTGCTAAGCACAAGTGAGTCTTGAAGGCTTTGCCTCTTGTCTGTTGTGAAATGTATCATTTTTAGATAATAAATTCAGTTATGTGTCATATTTTAAGTACATAAATGTCTGATTTAAAAAAAATGAAAACGTCTATTAAAAAAAAAAATCACCAAAAAAACAAACTTGGTCTGGAATGACAATCTAAACTAAAAACACCACCATCACCACCACCCAAGACAAACCAACCTGACACCTCATTCAGTTCACTTACTCAGTGCCATATCCATATAGATTGTAGACTTTGCTGGATGTGAACTCGCTCAAACTATTTGGATGACATTGATTAGAAAATAAATGCACATTGAAAAAAAAAAAAGATAAAAGAAGAAAAAAAGAAGGCATGTGTATGTGCGCACACACACACTTACATCGCCTGCTAACGCACACACAAGCGCACATACACACACACACACCCACACACACACAGCCCTGCGACAAATAGAATAGAGAGATTATAAAATAAAATAAAAAAGAAAGAAAAAGGGTTGGGGATGGCAGGGTTTGGCATGGGGTGGGTGGGTGGGTGTGGGGGCGTAAACACAATAGTGATCCATGTCATAAAACTGACAGCAGACACTGGAGTGCTGACTGGTGGGACAGCCAGCCGTTATCTGTGGCCAGATGAAGAAGCCACTGCCAACACCACAGTATAACACACCGTCATGCAGACAACAGCATATGGTCCCCATTCGGAACTCCGTCTTCACCTCAGCCGTGGCATAAATTTTAATCCACCGGATGCAGACCAGGTTGCAGCCTATGGTTTATTATCTTTGCAGTGAACAGTCTTCTCAGTGAACTTTTTCTTCACCTCACTGTTGGTTGGTTTTCGATCAGAGGGGAGTTTGCTTTAAAAGTTGTGAGGGTGAGCAGGAGTTAGTTTGCCGGTACAACTGTAGCAGTGTAAGTACAGGAGGATGTGTTGGACAACAAGTTGCCAACCACTTTATTCATGAGCTGAAATTGTTTTGCTCCGTTATTTATGAGTCAGTCAGTATGGTATTGTAAACACGCATGCATTAACTCTCTGTCTCTTTCTCTCTGTCTCTCACACACACAGATAGATATGCATACACTCACACACGCACACACCCTCACATGCATGCACACACTGAAGAAAAAGCACTTTGAAAAAAGGGCTTTATTTGAAAGTCAACTGTGGTCTACTGAAAGAAGGGAGAATTAAACCCAGGACTCTAGCTTCCCACTTTAACCGCTGTGCTACCACTCCATTTCATTTTTTTTTTTATTTTTTTTTTTTTTATTGCTTTCTTTTTCTCACATCAGTAATCCTGCCCTCTGAAGGAAGAAGGGAGAATTAAACCCAGGACTCTAGCTTCCCACTTTAACTGCTGTGCTACCCCTCCATTTCATGTGGCTTTTTGGTGTTTTTTTGTTTTTTGTTTTTCTTTCTTTTTCTCACATCAGTAATCCTGCCATCTGAGCTGGATGCTGTATGTCCTGTTCTCATACTTTCATTGATAGTTTCCTGCTTTTATTTATTTATTTTTTGTTTTTGTAAGCACATATAATGCTGTTTGGTTGTTTTTGGTTTTGTTTTGTGTGTGTGTGTGCACAGTGTTCTGAAGAAATGTCATAAAACTAAAAAGTTTTTAAACAAAAGGTGATAATGATGGGTATTATGAAGAAATGTAATTAAAACAAAGTTAAAAAAAAAAAGAAAAAAAGGTGATAATGATGAAGATGGAGGTGGTGGTGGTGGAGATTTAACAGTGTCCACAGAACAGGTAGTTGTGTCTGTTCTAGATGATGATGATAATGATGATATTGACGATGATGAATGTGGTACTAAACTGATATGCTGATGATACTGATGATGATTGCGGTGATTGCCTGTTGTGTGTCCACAGAGAGACGGTGGTGGTGGTGGTGGTGGTGAGGGGGCCAGTCGTTGATGGGGATGATGAGGAGTGGGAGGTGGCTACAGGCTGCGATGGCGCCAGTGGTGGAGGTGGTGATGATGGTGGTGGTGTTGGCGGCGCTGTGTCCAGGTGTCAGGGCACAGGAGGGAGTCCGAGTGGCAGGACAGAGCAGGGTGTTGTGTAAGTCTGTGTGTGTGTGTGTGTGTGTCTGTGTGTCTGTATCCTTGTGTGTTTTGTTTGAATGTGTGGGTGGCTGTGTGTGTGTGTGCGTGTGAGTGATAGAGAGAGGGGTTTGAAGTAAAATAAAATTATAATTCAGTTGCTTAGCGTCAATAAACTGCTGGTCATTTGGCGTCTGGCAGTATTAACTAAACACAAATGTCTTTATTGGAACAATGGAAGACTTACACAAGGCAGGAAATCAAAATGTCGATCAGCACCTAAAAGAGCCATGCAGAATTGTAATGATGGATTCCTGCTCTTGGAAATCTTCCCCAAAACAAATCAAACAAAGGAGTAGTTTGTTTCAGCAAAGAAATGTCCTGTAATCTAAACGGGTATGATTCATCCAGTAACGTATAATGTGTATAAAAACCTAAGGTTATGGATCTCCCTGCAGTCAGTCACAGAGGGATACACAAGAGTTGCTTCTGTGTATTATTTTGTGGTGTAACTTTTTGATGTGGCCATGTTGTTATATCATGACGTAGTGATTTTATCAAAATACGAATTTTTTTTTCTTTCTTTCCTCAGCAGGGGGAAGAGAAGCTGTCAACAACGTCCCCTTCCCAGTGAAGGTGGGGGGAGGGGCAGGAGGGGGACATGGCAGTGAGAGACAGGGGCACCCTCCTCTCCCTCCTGCACAGCAGCAAGACGTCGGCCAGCCCGTCCGTCAGCACGGCGCCGCAGCTCAGGACAGGGGAGATGGGCGGCAGCAAGCGCAGTGCCGGGTTGCTTCAGCAGCTGCAGCAGCAGGGGAATCTCCAACAGCAGCAGCTGGCAGTGAACCAGCAGGATCTCGACCACAACAAAGCACAGGCAGTCAACAGCCAACAGCAGCAGCAGGCACAGTCACAGAACTGGATGGGGCAGAAGCCTCAGCTTCAGGACGTGCAGGACATTGCACCACAGCAGCAGCAACAACAACAACAACAGAATGTGGCAGTGTTCAATCAGCAGCCAGCCGTGCCGCAGGGGAAAGGTGATGACGCCGCCATCCCCCCAGCCGGTCAGCAGGCGTTTCCCAAGAAACAGCTGGAGGTTGCAGGGGCAGACAAGGACCAGACTGCCCACCAGGGGGCACCCCAGGCAGAGCGCCGCGCCCAAGAGCAGCGAGAGGCGGCCCAGGAAGCAGCGTACCGCCAGCAGGAGCTGCTCAGGCAGCAGCAGGTGGAGAGGGTCAGGGAGCAGCAGGAGGCCATCCGCAAACAGCTGGAGGAGCAGAAACACTTCCAGCAGCAACAGAACTTGCAGCAACAGCAACAGCAGCAACAGCAGCAGCAAGACAGCTTTCACAACAACAACAATAACCAGCAGCAGAAAGTCAACAACGACAACAGCCTATCAGATGTAAGCGTTCACAAGCCGGATCAACCCGGGGAGCCCCCAAAGGAGGCTGTCCCCACCCCCCGCCCCAAAACTGCCCCTGAGCAGCGTTTCCAGCAAGTGCCGGAACAACAACAACAACAACAAAGAGACCGAGACACGGCCGAGCAAGACTCGCAGCAGCCTGTGCAGAACGTGAACGTGAACAGAGACGTTCAGTATGAGAACGACCAGCGGCAGGCAGAGAACGCACAAGGGGGGTTCCGGAAGGTTCCGGAGGTGGCGGAGAGCAACCTGAACGAGGTGCCGCGAGAGCGCTTCCCCTCGGAGCAGCAGGTGAGGGAGGTGGGGGGCATGCACATCAACTGGGACTGGGACGACTTCTCCATCACCTTTGAGCAGTACGGAGCCGCTGAGATGAAGGTCAGGGTCGTTTGGGGGGTGGGGGGTGGGAATGGGGCTTTTGGTCAGTGCTGTGCTTGTCTGGTTAGTCTTCAAGGGTTGTTTTTTTGTTGCTTTGAGCCGTCTTGGTTTTGAATCTGTGCGTGTTTCTGTCAGTGTGTGGCTCTGTCTCCCTCCCTCTCTTGTTTTTTGGTGTTGTATGTTTTCTGAATGATTTTACTTTGTCAGCTGTTTAGTGTGTGTGTGTCTTTGTGTGTGTGCGCGTGTGTGTGTGTGTATGTGTTATGTGTGAGGGAGTATCTGAGCACACCTGGTGTGCAGGTAGACGTGTTGATGTGGTGGGTGGTGTGCAGGTAAACATGTGTTGTGTTGGGTGGTGTGCTGGTAGACGTGTTGATGTGGTGGGTGATGTGCAGGTAGACATGTGTTGATGTGGTGGGTGGTGTGCAGGTAGACGTGTTGATGTGGTGGGTGGTGTGCAGGTAGACATGTTGATGTGGTGGGTGGTGTGCAGGTAAACGTGTTGTGGTGGGTGGTGTGCTAGTGAACATGTGTTGATGTGGTGTGCAGGTAGATGTGTTGATGTGGTGGGTGGTGTGCAGGTAAACGTGTTGTGGTGGGTGGTGTGCTAGTGAACATGTGTTGATGTGGTGTGCAGGTAGATGTGTTGATGTGGTGGGTGGTGTGCAGGTAAACGTGTTGTGGTGGGTGGTGTGCTAGTGAACATGTGTTGATGTGGTGTGCAGGTAGATGTGTTGATGTGGTGGGTGGTGTGCAGGTAGATGTGTTGATGTGGTGGGTGGTGTGCTGGTAAACATGTGTTGATGTGGTGGGTGGTGTGCAGGTAAACATGTGTTGATGTGGAGTGTGGTGTGCAGGTAGACGTGTTGATGTGGTGGGTGGTGTGCTGGTAGACATGTGTTGATGTGGTGTGCAGGTAAACATGTGTTGATGTGGTGGGTGGTGTACAGGTAGACATGTTGATGTGGTGGGTGGTGTGCAGGTAAACATGTGTTGATGTGGAGTGTGGTGTGCAGGTAGACGTGTTGATGTGGTGGGTGGTGTGCTGGTAGACATGTGTTGATGTGGTGGGTGGTGTGCAGGTAAACTTGTGTTGATGTGGTGGGTGGTGTGCTGGTAGACATGTGTTGATGTGGTGGGTGGTGTGCAGGTAAACTTGTGTTGATGTGGTGGGTGGTGTGCAGGTAAACATGTGTTGATGTGGTGGGTGGTGTGCAGGTAAACATGTGTTGATGTGGTGGGTGGTGTGCAGGTAAACATGTGTTGATGTGGAGTGTGGTGTGCAGGTAGACGTGTTGATGTGGTGTGTGGTGTGCAGGTAAACGTGTTGATGTGGTGGGTGGTGTGCAGGTAGACATGTGTTGATGTGGTGTGCAGGTAAACGTGTGTTGATGTGATGTGCAGGTAAACATGTGTTGATGTGGTGGGTGGTGTGCAGGTAAACATGTGTTGATGTGGTGGGTGGTGTGCAGGTAAACATGTGTTGATGTGATGTGCAGGTAAACATGTGTTGATGTGATGTGCAGGTAGACATGTGTTGATGTGGTGGGTGGTGTGCCAGTAAATAACCATGCAGTGGTAGTGATGCGGTGGGGCCATGTGGTGTGGGTGTTCAGGTTCGCCGGGCGCACCATGCCACCACAGGGGAGCCGTGGCCCCTGCCCCAGTACTACACCAAGAAGGAGAAAAACATCATGGTGGTGGACCCCGAGTTTCAGTTCTCCGTCACCAGCAACATCTCCTGTGACGTCATTGACCAGGTCGGTGTGTAGGTGTTTGTGTGTGTGTGTGTGTGTGGGCGAGTGTGTGTGTGTGTGTGTGAGTGTGTGTGTGTGTGTACGTATGTGTGTGTGAAGGGAGGGTGATGTTTGTGTAGGTTTTTTTTGTCTGTGTGTTGTGTGTATGTGTGTGGGAGGAGGGTGGGTGGGTGTGATTTTTTGTTTGTTGTGTTGTGTGTGCGTGTGCGTGTGTGCATATATGTGTTTGTGTGTGGAGGCAAATATTTCATGATACGATATGGATCAGTTGGCATGCTTTGACGCCTCTAGTTATACTGGAACTGAAACTGGGGACCGAAGTGACACTTGTGCTTGCATGGCGTTGTGGATGCAGGCGATAGAGCGGTACCGGAACCGCATCCGGCTGTACTCGCTGGAGGACATGTACGACAACCTGCAGAATGCGGAGGGCACCTACGTGGAGAACCCTGACGCCAAGTACCGCTCCTCGCTCTACCAGAGGGCGCCGGTCATCTCCACCTTCTCTCTCAAGATCCGCAAGCCCTGCTCCGTCTACCCTTCCATGGAGAGCGATGAGTCGTGTAGGTTTTTGTGTGTGTGTGTAGGAAAAGGGTTGGGTGACTAGGGGTTGTGTTTTGGTTTTGTGTGTGTGTGTGTGACATTGTGTGTGTGTGTATTTGTGTGTGCGTGTGTGTGTGTGTGACTGTATGTCTGTGTGTGTGTGTGTGTGTGTGCTTGTGTGTGTGTGTGTGTGTGTGTGCATGTGTGTGTGTCATTGTGTGTGTGGGTTTGGGTTTGTGTGTGTGTGTGTCTGTGTGTCTGTCTGTGTGACTGTATGTCTGTGTGTGTGTGTGTGTGTGTGTGCTTGTGTGTGTGTGTTTATGTGTGCATGTGTGTGTGTGTCACTGTGGGTGCATGTGTGTGTGGGTTTGGGTTTGTGTGTGTGTGTTTGTGTCTGTCTGTCTGTGTGACTGTATGTCTGTGTGTGTGTGTGTGTGTGCTTGTGTGTGTGTCACTGTGGGTGCATGTGTGTGTGGGTTTGTGTGTGTGTGTGTGTGTTTCTGTCTGTCTGTCTGTATGTGTGACTGTATGTCTGTGTGTGTGTGTTTATGTGTGCATGTGAGTGTGTGTCACTGTGGGTGCATGTGTGTGTGGGTTTGGGTTTGTGTGTGAGTGTGTCACTTGCGTGTGACTTTGTGTGTGTGCCACTGTGTGTGTGTGTGTGAGAATGTGTGCAAGTGAGTCACTGTGTGTGTAAGTGATATTCGCGTGCACACTTTTGTATAACTATGAGATTTATTATCCATTGTTCTGTCCTTTGTAAGCAGCGAGTTGTTGTGCGTGTGAAGGTTTTTTTATCTGAAGTGTGTGAAAGAACATATTTCTGTGGGCTTATTTGCTTTGTGTATGTGCACCTGTTGGTGAATCTTTCATCGTAGTTTATACACACACTCACACATTTTCACTCAGCTAGGAAGAAGGAAAAAGAAGGTGAAGGTTTCTTTCCAAACTTCACTCCTGTTGCCCTAGGTGTTGGTAACTCAAGATGTCCATGTCTGAGTTGTGGCTTACACTAGTTACAGTGCCATCAGTACACTAAACACTATTGTAGATTTTTTTTTATTTTTTTATTTTTTTTAATCTTCAGCCTTTGTAAAACGAGGTTATTGTAGCTTGATTTTTTAAACAGTTTCTGCTTTGTAAATGTTTTTTTTTAAAGTAGGGTAATTGGTTTTGCTGAACGAAAGTGAGGCACAGAGAAAGTGTGTTGGTGGAAACCCTGACCTGTCTTCTCAGTTTTATCCATTGTGTGTGTGTGTTGTGTGTGTGTATTGTGTGTGCATGTGTGTGTGTTGTGTGTGTGTTTGTGTATTGTGTGTGTGTTTGTGTGTGTGTGTGTATGTGTGTAATGTATGTGTTGTGTGTTGTGTGTGTGTGTATTGTATGTGTGTATTGTATGTGTTGTATGTATTGTGTGTGTTTGTGTGTGTGTATTGTATGTGTTGTGTGTGTGTATGTGTGTTGTATGCGTTGTGTGTTGTGTGTGTGTGTGTGTTGTATGTGTTGTGTTTTTTGTGTTGTGTGTGTGTGTGCGTGTGTGTATGTGTGTGTGTGTGTTTCTTTGCATGTGTGTGTGTGCGTGTGTGTATGTGTTTGTGTGTGTGTGTGTGTGTGTGTGTGTGTGTGTGTTTCTTTGCATGTGTGTGTGTGTATGCCTGCAGACGACCTGGTGGTGAAGAAGTCCGGAGCGTACCTGTGGGCCAACGAGGTGTGGGGCTTGCTACGAGGTCTGGAGACCCTGAGTCAGCTGGTGTGGAGGGGGCCTGACGACCGTGTGAGTACCACCGCCCCTTTCTGGGGATTTTCACATCTTGGGAGGGACCCCACCTTTGCAGAATGGTTAACTCACTCAGTACAGCCTCTTTCCTCTACACAGACCCCTCGGATGTCCAGTGGGTGTCTGAATGACCCAACCTTTAGCTTCCGTCATCAGAATTGTGGTATTCTTTGTCAACATTCACCTCTTCAGTATAAGAGCGTTCCGCTTGTAATATTTTGATGATGGTAATTGGGGGTGAAACGCTGTTAACGTCTGTCTCTTTCGCCATTCGTATGGAGAGAGTTAAGATGCTTATCTGCTGTGAGGGGCCTGGGTTCGAATCTGGCTCTCGCCCTTTCTCCCAAGTTTGACTGGAAAATTTTGATCTGAGCATTTAGTCATTTGGATGAGACGATAAACCCAGGGTCCTGTGTGCAGCACGGTCTTGGCGTACTGAAAAAGATCCCACGGCAACGAAAGTGTTGTCCTCTGGCAAAATTCTGTTAAAGAAATTCACTCTGCTAGCTACACAAATATATATATGCATGCACACAAAGCTGGACTAAGTGCGTTGGGTTATGCTACTGGTCAGGCATCTACCTAGCAGATATGGTGTAGCATATATGGATTCGTCCTAACACAGTGACACCACCTTGAGAAACAAACTGACTTTTCCCATCATTCTGATGACATGGTCAACCCAGGTCCCTTGTGCAGCATGCACTTAGCGCACGTAAAAGAACCCATGGCAACAAAGGGGCGTTGTCACATGGCAAAATTTGTGCATAAAAACAACTCACTTTGGTAGTGAAACAAATACTCTTACAAATAGAAAAAGAAAAGGTGATGCCACACTGTGGCTAGGCGTGCTCCCTGGGTAGAAATCTGTTGTTACGAAAAGTGATACAACACGACACAACACGACACAACACAACACAACACTTTTCTGAATCCTAGGTTGGTGTGTTACTGCTTTTTTCATTCTTTGTCCATTTGTTTTGGACTCTTTCAGAATTTTATTATTATTAATTTTTGTTTGTTTGAAGGAAATGCATTTAGTAGGTGTGGGAGGGGCGGGGAGGGGAGGGGTCTAAGGTTTTTGACTGTACGGTTTGAGGTGGTTTATGGGAATTTTCTGCTTCACAAAGTATTAAAGGTTGTTGTCTTTAAAGCGGAAAGTGTTTGGAAACTTGGCTTTCATTATATGTAGACAGTCCATAAGTGGACATTCATGCGCCAGCCCATGAACATATATACAAATGTACAAGTTCAGTGATGCGGAGAATTGTAATAACGCTTTTAAACCCGTTTTCAGTTAGTGGTAAGTATGGAAACCCCTTTGAAGGTGTTCACGTTCTCACAGGATTGGTTGGTGGTTAAGGATGCTGAGAAAGGCACAGCAGTGGCCCCCCTCCACAACTGCTATCGAACTGCATGAGTGAAAGCTAGATTTGAACTTAGAAGGGGGGTGTAGGGGTGGGAAGAGAACGGGGGGGCTTGGGGGGTTCGGGGGGGTGGGGTGGGGGGGGGACATGCATGATGCAACCCCCCCACCCCCTACCCCACCCTTCTCTCAGCTCTCAGAAAAATGTGTTGCCGTAGACAAGCTGGGTGATAAGCCTGTATGATGAAGAGGGGAGGAGAAGGAGGATGGGGGGTGGGGGTGGGGGATTCGTGGATCAAGACACCCTGTGACTTTGATGGGGGGAGGACACAGATGTTGGTGTCGTTCACTGCCTTGCTGACGGGTGGGGGGGGGGGGGGGGGGGGGGGGGTGACCGGATGAAAGCTGTGGTGAAAAAAATCAACTCCAGTGGAGCACTGTAGGAGACTGTGGGCTGATAGGATTACAAACTGGCAGCTGTGTGTGTGTTTGTGTGAGAGAGAGAGAGAGAGATGTCGAGTCAAAATGATCTTTATTGACGGTAAAAGAATAAGTTTATTTTTTATGCCCTGCCTCCATGAGGGTGTGTGTGTGCACGCATGCATGCGTGCATGTGTGTGTGTGTGTGTGTGTGTGAGCATCCCCATTTAAAAAAAAAAAAAGATTTATAACCAGTTTTGTTATATCCGTTTCTGTGTGTGCGAGTGTGTATGCATGTGTGTGAAAAGATGGGGTTTTATTATGACTGCCGTAAGGTCGGCACTTGCTGTCTTTGTTATGTTTTGGGATGAAGTTTGGGTATTAGGATACCCAGCAAAGAACTATTTTTCATTCTGTATGGTCAAAACTTAAATTTGTATTCAGTCATTAATCAATCAGGCAGTTCAGATGATTAAATCAAAACCTACACATCATCAAGAGAATGAGCCAAGGTTTACATTGTACTGAAATGTCTCGTCAGTATCTGGGCATCCAGCTAAATCTATACCGTAGCCCTGTGTGCTGTTTGTAAAAAAAAACACATGGCAACGAAAGGGTTGTTGTCCCTGGCAAAATGCTGTGGAAAAATCCGATTTGACAGGAAAATAAATACACTTGCAGGCAGGAAGAAAACATGCACAAAAGAAAGGGTGGCGCTCTCAGTGTAGTGACGCACTCTCCCTAGGGAAAGCAGCCCTATTTTCACACTGAGAACTCTTTTGACAGGAGAGCAGTACAGTACAATGTGGAGTGATGGCCTAGAGGTAACGCGTCGGCCTAGAAAGCGAGAGAATCTGAGCGCGCTGGTTCGAATCACGGCTCAGCCGCCGATATTTTCTCCCCCTCCGCTAGACCTTGAGTGGTGGTCTGGACGCTAGTCATTCGGATGAGATGATAAACTGAGGTCCCGTGTGCAGCATGCACTTAGCGCACGTAAAAGAACCCACGGCAACAAAAGGGTTGTTCCTGGCAAAATTCTGTAGAAAAATCCACTTCGATAGGAAAAACAAATAAAACTGCACGCAGAAAAAAATACAAAAAAATGGGTGGCGCTGTAGTGTAGCGACGCGCTCTCCCTGGGGAGAGCAGCCCTGAATTTCACACACAGAAATCTGTTGTGATAAAAAGAAATACAAATACAGTGTGATACGATGCGATACAATGCAATACAATATGATACGATACAATGCAATGCAATACAACAGAACAGCGCAACACAACACAATACAATGCAATACGGCACAGCTTAACACAACCCAACCCAACCCAATACAGTGTGTGCTGTGCCGTGTTGCTTCCAGCTGTACGTGAAGGAGAGCGTGATCAGTGACTACCCCCGTTTCCCCCACCGTGGCATCCTGATTGACAGCTCCCGGCATTTCATCTTTAAAGAGGTCCTCTACGACATGATGGTAAGGGCCATGTTTGTTTCACCATGCGGCCTGCCCCACCCCACCCCCCCACCCCCCACGTCCACCTGCTTACTCCACAGAGGACAGCAAAGCAAACAAAGTGGGTGAGACTGGCCCAGATTCTGTCCAATATAGACTGTTAGGTAGGGTGGATTTTTCGTTTACAAGGTCAGTGGTACAGGCTTTGCTTTCGACCCATGTGTGCAAACACCCGAGTGAGGCTGTGTTATCGCCTCGTTCCTGTGTGCCAGTGTGTGTGTGTGTGTGTGTGGTGTCAACATTAATGAAAGGTTGGCATTTTCTCAGCTATGGCAAGTGGTGTAGGGTTCAAACATGGCAGGATGGATGGAAGTGATGAATGAAGGGTTTTACAGTCATCCCTTTGCTGGTCATGTGACCAGCAGGTCTTGAGGCTGAGAGAGGGATGGGGGTGGGGGGTGGGGTGGGGGGGTTAATTGAGCAGTTGGGGGGAGGAGGGCGAGTAAAAGCATAACAGAGCTTTTGTTTTTTTCCTTCAGTTGGTGATTAGTTATGTGGACAAAGTTTTTGTCAGTTGGTGATTAATTACGTGGACAAAGTTTTTGTCAGTTGGTGATTAGTTATGTGGACAAAGATTTTGTCAATTGGTGATTAGTTACGTGGACAAAGTTTTTATCAGTTGGTGATCAGTTCCGTGGACAATGTAAACTCTTTCAAGAGTCAGGACTGGTCAGTCGGTTGTTATTTACAAACATCCTGTTGTGAGATGATCCTCATTGCCTTGTCCATCTTGTTCTTGTTCTGTAACTTCTTTTGTTGGATTGGGTGTGTTTGATATGAGATTTGAAGGCCTTGCCTCTTACGTACTTTGATGTGTTCTTTGTTGGTTTGTCGGAAGTAGGGAAATTTGAAACGAAAAGAAGACGACATTGTTCAGAACCTTGACTTGAGTAGTGAATCATCATTTCCAGGCATTGTTGAGGGTAATCCTGTCGGAGACAGTAGTGAATCATCATTTCCAGGTATTGTTGAGGGTAATCCTGTCGGAGACAGTAGTGAATCATCATTTCCAGGCATTGTTGAGGGTAATCCTGTCGGAGACAGTAGTGAATCATCATTTCCAGGCATTGTTGAGGGTAATCCTGCCGGAGACAGTAGTGAATCATCATTTCCAGGCATTGTTGAGGGTAATCCTGCCGGAAACAGTAGTGAATCATCATTTCCAGGCATTGTTGAGGGTAATCCTGTCAGAGACAGTAGTGAATCATCATTTCCAGGCATTGTTGAGGGTAATCCTGCCGGAAACAGTAGTGAATCATCATTTCCAGGCATTGTTGAGGGTAATCCTGCCGGAAACAGTAGTGAATCATCATTTCCAGGCATTGTTGAGGGTAATCCTGCCGGAAACAGTAGTGAATCATCATTTCCAGGCATTGTTGAGGGTAATCCTGTCAGAGACAGTAGTGAATCATCATTTCCAGGCATTATTGAGGGTAATCCTGCCGGAGACAGTGGTGAATCATCATTTCCAGGCATTGTTGAGGGTAATCCTGCCGGAAACAGTAGTGAATCATCATTTCCAGGCATTGTTGAGGGTAATCCTGTCGGAGACAGTAGTGAATCATCATTTCCAGGCATTGTTGAGGGTAATCCTGTCGGAGACAGTAGTGAATCATCATTTCCAGGCATGTTGAGGGTAATCCTGTCGGAGACAGTAGTGAATCATCATTTCCAGGCATTGTTGAGGGTAATCCTGTCGGAGACAGTAGTGAATCATCATTTCCAGGCATTGTTGAGGGTAATCCTGTCGGAGACAGTAGTGAATCATCGTTTCCAGGCATTGTTGAGGGTAATCCTGTCGGAGACAGTAGTGAATCATCATTTCCAGGCATTGTTGAGGGTAATCCTGTCGGAGACAGTAGTGAATCATCATCTCCAGGCATTGTTGAGGGTAATCCTGTCAGAGACAGTAGTGAATCATCATCTCCAGGCATGTTGAGGGTAACCCTGTCGGAGACAGTAGTGAATCATCCTTTCCAGGCATGTTGAGGGTAATCCTGTCGGAGACAGTGGTGAATCATCATTTCCAGGCATGTTGAGGGTAATCCTGTCGGAGACAGTCTCTTCAAGGATGGAAGTACTTGCAATGAGCAAACCACAAATTTCCATTATCATGAAAAGATAAAAGCTCGTTTCTGCAGAAGCAAATGATTTGTGCTGATGACGGTTGGAGTAGGCTCAACGCTTGGCATATGTCAGAGATGGATGCAGACTTACTGTTGGGCCAACACCGTAGCGAGAACCGTACAATCTTTTTTTTTTTTTCTTGACTGCAGTGGGAAGGCATTTACAACTGATCTTTTGTGAAGGACGATGACTCTCAAACTAGGAAGCGAAAGCTTATCCACTGCAATGAGAATCCATTTACAGCTTAGTCTTTTGTGAAGGACGATGACTCTCAAACTAGGAGGCAGGATTGCACTGGCCATTAGTGCTGCAGCCTTGGGGGCTGGTTGACATTTGGGAACTGTTCACATGCTAGCTGTCCTAAAACCCTCTTGGCCAAGAGAGTGGGGATGTAAATTGGTCGAGACTGTGTTCCATAATCAAATTTGAGGCCAGATATTGGGGACAGCAGTTGCCGCCTCTCCTCTGCTTTCCTGATGGTCACAGTCAGACATGACCTGACGATCATACATCCAGCGTGTGATCTGGTTATTACACTATAATGTTCTTTTTCTTCTTTTAGTTTCTCTCTTTTTTTAATTTATTATTTTTTATCAGCTTACCTTTGTTTGGAGGTTATCAGCCTTAGATGAAAAGCAAGGGAAGTTAGAAGCGTAATGTGCTGTACAGGGTAATTAAACAG
>NC_134901.1:44006755-44076755 GCF_041734735.1 Babylonia areolata | reverse complement strand
TTTTTTTTTTGTTTTTGTTTTTTAATCTTTTTTTTGTGTGTGTCTGTCACCAGGGAGCCTACCACCCGTCCTTTGTCTACTCGCTGCAGGACATCGCCGATCTCCTGGAGTACGCCAGGATGCGAGGCATCCGAATCGTGCCGGAGTTTGATTCCCCAGGTAACCTGTCCACAGCATGTGAGAGGTGTGATTGATTTGATTGATATGGATATTTAAATAGCGCCTATCCTCGGTGGGAGACCCAGCTCTAAGCGCTTTACAAAACACGGGGTCATTTACACAACAAGGCTGCCTACCTGGGTAGAGCCGACTGACGGCTGCCATTGGGCGCTCATCATTCGTTTCCTGTGTCGTTCAATCATATTTCAAGCACGCACGCATACACACTCAGGCAAACATGTGATATTTAACATTTTACGTGTATGACCGTTTTTGTTTATTTACCCCACCATGTAGGCAGCCATACTCCGTTTTCGGGGGTGTGCATGCTGGGTATGTTCTTGTTTCCATAACCCACCGAACGCTGACATGGATTACAGGATCTTTAACGTGCGTATTTGATCTTCTGCGTGCGTATACACACGAAGGGGGTTCAGGCACTGGCAGGTCTGCACATATGTTGACCGGGGAGATTGGAAAAAATCTCCACCCTTTACCCACCAGGCGCCACCGAGATTCGAACCCGAGACCCTCAGATTGAAAGTCCATCGCTTTAACCATTCGGCGTGGGTGGGTGTGCCGGTCATCAGGGGCGTGGGTCGGGCGGCAAGCTGGAACAGGAAGCAGCATCATGTTATTACTACTCCTTTATCTGCTGCTGGCTGCTGAAGGACTGGGAATGGTGAAGTCTTAGTTATGAAAGAGACGAAGAAGGCTTGACACATGTGAAAATGAAAGGAAGATAAAACAAAGGTCACCTTGTAAAGATGCATACAGATGGTCACAGACACACACACACACACACACACACACACACACAGATACATAGACACACACAGATACAGACACACACACACACACAGACACGCATACATAGATATAGATACACACACACACACACACACACACACACACACACACTGAGTCGTAGAAATCAACACTTATCACCACCACCACCACCACCTTATATGATAATCAGTCGTGTCCGACTGTGACCATCAGAACAGCAGAGGAGGCAACTGCTGTTCCAACTATTTGGGTTAGAATTTGATTATCGTGGAGAGAGTGTTGCCCAAGTACATCCCCACTCTCTCAGCCAAGAGGGTTTTAGGACAGTCGGCGTTGGGATGGTTCCCAAAGGCCAACTAGCCCACAAGGCTGTACCACCACCTCCACCACCACCTTAACACCGACACACTTTTTGTTTTCTCACCCTCAAACTCACCCCTTACCCCCTCAACCACCACCCCTTAACTCTGAACCACCACCCCTTACCCCATAACCACCACCCCTTATCCCTTAACCACCACCCCTTACCCCTGAACCACCACCCCTTACCCCTGAACCACCTACCTCCTGAACCACCACCCCTTAACCCTTGAACCACCACCCCTTACCTCCTGAACCACCACCCCTTAACCCTTGAACCACCACCCCTTACCTCCTGAACCACCATCCCTTACCCCCTAACCACCATCCCTTAACCCTTGAACCACCACCCCTTACCCCTGAACCACCACCCCCTTACCCCCTAACCACCACCCCTTACCCCTTAATCACCACCCCTTACCCCTTAACCACCACCCCTTACCCCCTAACCACCACCCCTTACCCCCTAACCACCACCCCTTACCCCCTTAATCACCACCCCTTACCCCCTGAACCACCACCCCCTCCGTCCCCCCTCATCCACCCATTCACTGAAGTTTCACTAAACTTTACCGACACATTCACTTGTGATTTTGCAGACTATGATAGTTTTTTTTTTTCTTTTTTTTTCTTTTTTTTTAAACCAAAAATCGTTGGGCAGGTCACACGTACTCGTGGGGACTGAGCCGGCCAGAGCTGCTGACCCAGTGCTACTCGGGGTCGTCGCTGGTGAAGGGTTACCTGGGTCCCATCCAGCCGGTCAGAAACTCCACCTACCGCTTCCTGAAGACGCTGTTTGAGGAGGTGCTGCACGTCTTCAAGGACCAGTTCATCCACCTGGGGGGCGACGAGGTGCCCCTTGGATGCTGGTCAGTGGTGGGGTTCACTGTCGTTGTTGGTGGTGGTGATGCTCGTGTAGCGCCTGTCTTGTGGTCAATGTGTGTGTGTTTTTTGTGTTTTTTTTGGTTTTTTTTTGGTTAGAAATGTTTATAATGAACATTCTGTGAAATGACTTTGATATGACAGACATTTTAGGGGAAGAGGTAAGGCGTTGAACTTCTCACCCATTGTTCACCAGTGATCAGGGTTTTGGAGCCCCCTGTTTGGGCGTGGCGTTGTGTCCTCGGGGGGGGGAAATGCTCCCGATTTGCCTCACTCCTCCCAAGTGTCAGTGAGTGCCTGACTGCGGTCGGGGAAGGTTAATATGCCGGAAGGAAAGGGTTTGGCCCCGCCTCCTGTGACAAGCGTAAAACACAGTGGATATTAATTCACTGCCCCTGTTAGCTCTAAAAGAGTACAGGGCCTTTAAGCTTGTTTTGGCAGTGAAGAGGTGAGCTATAAAGGTGAATGTCACCACAGACCTTTAGCCTTGACCTTTAACCTTGTGTTGGCAGTGAAGAGGTTAGTTATAAGGTGTCTGTCACCACTGACCTTGAACCTTGTGTTGGCAGTGAAGAGGTTAGTTATAAGGTCACCACTGACCTTGAACCTTGTGTTGGCAGTGAAGAGGTTAGTTATAAGGTGCCTGTCACCACTGACCTTGAACCTTGTGTTGGCAGTGAAGAGGTTAGTTATAAGGTGCCTGTCACCACTGACCTTGAACCTCGTGTTGGCAGTGAAGAGGTTAGTTATAAGGTGCCTGTCACCACTGACCTTGAACCTTGTGTTGGCAGTGAAGAGGTTAGTTATAAGGTCACCACAGACCTTGAACCTTGTGTTGGCAGTGAAGAGGTTAGTTATAAGGTCACCACTGACCTTGAACCTTGTGTTGGCAGTGAAGAGGTTAGTTATAAGGTGCATGTCACCACTGACCTTGAACCTTGTGTTGGCAGTGAAGAGGTTAGTTATAAGGTCACCACAGACCTTGAACCTTGTGTTGGCAGTGAAGAGGTTAGTTATAAGGTGCCTGTCACCACTGACCTTGAACCTGTGTTGGCAGTGAAGAGGTTAGTTATAAGGTCACCACAGACCTTGAACCTTGTGTTGGCAGTGAAGAGGTTAGTTATAAGGTCACCACAGACCTTGAACCTTGTGTTGGCAGTGAAGAGGTTAGTTATAAGGTCACCACAGACCTTGAACCTCGTGTTGGCAGTGAAGAGGTGGATTACAAGGTGCGTGCGGCATGGTGTGTGTTGTGCAGGCAGTCCAACCCCGAGGTCAGCAAGTTTGGGGAGAAGCTGAGTCAGGAGGAGGGGCACGCCTACAGTGACCAGTCCCTCTACTTCGGCGGTACCTCCCCTGCCATGCGGCTGGTCTATGAGTACTACGTCAACAGGTCTGTGCTGTACTGTGTTGTGTTGTACTGTGTTGTGTTGTATTGTATTGTGTTGTACTGTATTGTATTGTGTTGTACTGTACTGTGTTGTGTTGTACTGTGTTGTGTTGTGTTGTACTGTGTTGTGTTGTACTGTACTGTGTTGTGTTGTACTGTCGTATTGTTCTGTGTTGTTTTGTGTTGTGTTGTACTGTGTTGTATTGAACTGTGTTGTACTGTGTTGTGTTGTACTGTGTTGTGTTGTATTGTACTGTCGTATTGTTCTGTGTTGTTTTGTGTTGTGTTGTACTGTGTTGTATTGTACTGTGTTGTATTGTACTGTGTTGTGTTGTGTTGTATTGTACTGTCATATTGTTCTGTGTTGTTTTGTGTTGTACTGTGTTGTGCTGTATTGGATTATGTTCTGTTGTATTGTACTGTATTGTGTTCTGTTGTATTGTGTTCTGTTGTGTTGTATTGTACTGTATTGAATTATATTTTATTGTTTTGAATTGTATTGTATTATATTCTACTATATTTTATTGTATTGTAGTTTGTATTGTATTGAATTGTATTATATTGTATTGTGTTGTACTGTATTGAACTGTATTGTACGTTTGTATTGTATTGAATTGTATTGTATTGTGTTGTACTGTATTGAATTGTATTGTACTGTACTGTTCTCCACTGCTCTGGCCTGTACTTTGCTGTATTATACTGTACTGTGTTGCCTTGTATTGGATTTCAATGAACTGCATTGCATTGTTTAGTATTACGTTTTTTGGGTTGCAGCCGATTTATCTGTGTGAAATTCTGGCTGCTCTTCCTGCGGAGAGTGAGTTGTCACAGTGCAGCACCACCCATATTTTTTGTTTTGTTTTTTTTTTTAACAGAGAAAGAATTTTGCCATGGACAACCCTTTTGTTGCCGTGTGTGCACTCAGGACCTCTGTTAATCGTCTCCTCCGAATGTCTGTTTATTGTTGGAGGGGCAGGAGGCTATGCACACATGCTTCTCTTTCTAGAATAGATGTACCTGTAAGAATTGATGACCGTTCCAGCTGTTAACGTCACTGGGTCGCCTGTCATGGAGAAACAAACGGGGGGGACGTTTTTTCACGGGGGGACAAAAAATTGCAAGTTGTGACTCATATCATTGTATGCACGGCGCCCAAGTCAACTTCCGTCTTGTGTGCGTGCAGGTTGATGAAGGACATCAAAAGTCTGGGAGAGAAACGCAACGGGGTCAAGTTCATCATGTGGCAAGAGGTCATGAACAACGACCTGAAGGTCAGTCAGATGTCCCTCCTCTTTGACTGTAGCCAGGGAGAAAGACGAGGACGGCATGGGTGGCAGACCTGTCCATATTAGATGGGTTTGCGTAGGGGTGTATTTTGCTGATAACCAGGTTTTCTTTTTCTGTTTTTTTCTCTTTATTTTACTTTATTTCGGTATGAAGACACTTCAGTTTAGCAGCCCCTGGCTCCTGCCAGCAAATCTTTTTAGCATTACGACAATCATTTACGTCCACCCATGAAATGGAAAAAGAGGCAAAGAGGGGTCATTTACGCAAAGAAAGACAGATTTTTAGAATTTTTTGTTTGTTTTGTTCAGTTGAGAAGAAAGCGGAAGGTGCTTCCTGACTCCTGTGAAGCACAGGAGTGGGAGAGTGAATCATGGACTGTACGATCAGCCCTCTCCTCCACAGGAATGTTAGAGAGGCGGAGAACGGCATCACGCTGCGCTAGCACAGTATTGAAGTGAAGGCTGGTAGCTGTGTCTGCAGCTGCCGTGAGACCAGATGCTACCCTATTGCCAAAAGTGTTTAACCTCTGGTCGGTGAAGAGGCCAGGCGGGACAGAGGAAGGAGACTTTTAGAGGCGTTTGATTGGCTGAGAGCGGACCGGGGCAAGACTGCTCATCTTTTCACTGTTAGCCGCGCGAAATTTGGCCAAGCAGAGCAAACCGATAGGCCTAGTTTGCATCAGTTTGACATGGTAAGTATATGTAACACCAAACATGGAGTATAATACAAACTCTTTCTTTTTGAAGCAGTTGTCACTGTCATTCCTGAAGACGTTCAGTGTACGAAGACAGACTTTGAGGTGAACAACTGACTGTCATGGCAGCAGTAATTGATGACAGTCAGCTAGCACACCACAGAATTGCCCTGTCTTCTTCCTTTCTTCTTCTGTGGTTAGTGAGCTGCAACTCTCACATTCAGCATATGCACGAGTGGGTTTTAATGTGCGTGATCATTGACTCACTTGTGTAAACAAAGTGAGTCTGTGCATGATCATTGACTCACTTGTGTAAACAAAGTGAGTCTGTGTTTTAACCCGGTGTTCAGTTGTCTGTGTGTGTCTGTGTGTCCGTGGTAAACTTTAACATTGACATTTTCTCTACAAATACTTTGTCAGTTGACACCAAATTTGGCATAAAAATAAGAAAAATTCAGTTCTTTCCAGTCATCTTGTTTAAAACAATATTGCACCTCTGGGATGGGCACAAAAAAAAAAGAAAAAAAAAGAAGAAGCCTAATTATATTCAAACTGCGTTTACTGTTATATTTATATTTTTTGTATTCTCTAAACTTGGCACTTTGACCTCTTATTCTGACACAACAACAAGAGGAGTCATTATTATCATTTTTTGTTCAAACAGGAACTTCTTTTGCTAAGCATGGAATTTTTATTTATTTTGCAAACGTTTTGGTGCAGATAGTAAAAAAAAGGGAAGTTACTCTGTAATTAATGCTAGGGGACTTAATTTGCTTTAAACTGATCTTTCTGATCTTAAACATTACATTTTGAAATTATACTCAGTACATAAAAAGCTTGGATTTTTTTTTTTAAAAGTGTATCACAAGTGAGTCTTGAAGGCCTTGCCTCTCTTGTTTTTATTGAAATGAACTTTGATGCCTGCTTGGGTGCAGGCTGGTAAAACTGGGGAAAGGGTTCAGTAACCTGATAACCACTGGGCACTCCAGCCCCATCCCCTCCGCCCCCTATCCCCCCAGCGCCAAGTCATGCTGACTGTTCTGACTGACGGAGAGGGTGGTGGTTGTCACAGCTGCCGAACGACACACTGATCCAGGTGTGGATGGGGGACATGGCTGATGTGAGCAAGGCCATCGGCAAGGGCTACAACGTGCTGTACTCCTCCTGCTGGTACCTGGACCACGTGGAGTACGGCGTCAAGTGGCCCAAGTACTACAGCTGCGACCCTGCCGACGCCAGCTATGGTCAGTGGATTTGTCGGCCTGGGGTCTTGTGTGTGTGTGTGTGGTGGTGAAAGGGGTGGGGGAGGTTGGGTGAGGTGGGGGGGGGGGGGTTGGAGGAGGAGGGGTAGCCCCCTAGATATAATTTGATGTACAGTGCTTATGTAGCATACACTTGATGGAGTCTCCCGTCGGACTGACGGATGAGTAGGCAGGCAGGCTTATCTGTCGGTGTGTGTCCTTACATGGGAGAAGAGGCTGATTCTGGATGTGCAGCACTTCCCACAGGTGTTGTGTTGCAAGGGAAAACGTCTCCAGAAGTTGAGCCCTGCTTCCTTCGCTCACGCTTCTCCGTAATGGCCAGAGTTCTCTTGTTTTCAAACGTTTTTATGCCACTAGAGCACAGCATCCTCCAGCGAGAGCAGTCAAGGGCATCAGATTCCCAGGAAGCGATGTCTATGTCACAGGCTTTGAGGTTTGTCTTCAAGGTGTCCCTGAAGCGCTTGCAGGGTCTTCCAAGTTCACGGTGGCCTTCCTTCAGCTGGCCATACAAAAGCATCTTCGGGATCCTGCTGTCTGTCATGCGGACAACGTGTCCTGTCCAGCGTAGCTGGCGCTGGATCAGCAGGCTTCCGTTGCTGGGCAGGCCGCTCCTCTCAAGGACCTTGAGGTTGGAGACCCTGTCTTGCCACTTTATGCCGAGGATCTTTTGCAGGCATCTTTGGTGAAGCTGCTCAAGTTGTTGAATATGACGGCGATACGTCGTCCATGTTTCACAGCAGTACAACAAGGTGGTCAGCACAGCAGCTCTGTTCCTACACTTCCTTCCTTACTTAATGCATGCTATGAACTCTGGTATGTTGGGTTGCAATGAAGAGCTGCCACTCGTCTGTTTTGGGCCAGTCTGATAATGATAATTCAGTAACAGTGGCTTTGCAGGAGGGGGTAGTGGGTAAGGGTGGATGGTGTGGTCCTCCGTGTGTGATTTGATGTACAGTTCTTACACGACAAATATGTTGAAATACTTACTTCCTTACTTAATGCCCCTTATGCATTGTGGCATCTTGGGTTGCAATGAAGAGGGTGGGGGAGGGTAGCCCTCCAGATATAATTTGATGTACAGTTCTTACGTAACGTGAAAAAAAACATACTAACTTCCAAACCTAATGCCTGCTGTGCTCTCTGGCGTTGTTGGGTAGCAATGAAGAGGGGGGAAGGGTATATATAATTTGATGCACAGTTCTTATGTAACATATGAAAATTACACTTACTTCCTTACTTAATGGCCATTATGCACTGTGGCATGTTGGGTAGCAGTGAAGAACTGTCACTCTTGTCTGTTTTGGGCCAGTCTAAGAATAATGATGATGATAATAATAATGATAATGATACAATAACAGTTTATTCCATATGGCGTTGTAATACAAGCAGAAGCAAGCTCTAAGCGCTTTTAAAGAAATGTATTCTGTATCTTTTATTATTATTATTGTTTATTTTGTTTTGTAAATCCAATGCTTAAAATTGAGTAAACAGATACGATGAAGTAGAAACATCAAAAAAAGGAGAAAAAAAAAGAAAAGAGTCATTAAAAAAAATCTGTGAGTGGATCGATCCAGGTGGTAGTATTGTTGTTGTAGTTGGTGCTAGATACTTGATGTTGACTTGTTTCCCGCCTAACATCACCTTCATGTGTGTGTGTGTGGTATGGAGAGTGCACTTGTGTGGTGCCCCCACACCAGATGGTTGCATGCTATTGGTGTACATGCACTTTTACCTGCACCTTGTCATCATATGTACCTACCTTGTTGCATGCAGTTGCTGCATGTGGATGTGTGCAGGGCATGGCAGTTTGAAAGGATGCTTCCTTGTTGACTTTGTTGACAATAACAACAGCAAAAAAATGTTGGGAAATTTACAGGATGAAAAAAAGGCTTGATCAGAACAAGGAGGTGATCTGTGTATTTGTTTTGCTTTCAAAGTGGATTTCCTAAAGAATTCTGTCAGGGTCATCAGACCTGATGTGTATTTGTTTTGCTTTCAAAGAGGATTTCCTAAAGAATTCTGTCAGGGTCATCAGACCTGATGTGTATTTGTTTTGCTTTCAAAGAGGATTTCCTAAAGAATTCTGTCAGGGTCATCAGACCTGATGTGTATTTGTTTTGCTTTCAAAGAGGATTTCCTAAAGAATTCTGTCAGGGTCATCAGACCTGATGTGTATTTGTTTTGCTTTCAAAGAGGATTTCCTAAAGAATTCTGTCAGGGTCATCAGACCTGATGTGTATTTGTTTTGAATCAGACCTGATATATATTTGTTTTACTTTCAAAGCGGATTTCCTAAAGAATTCTGTCAGGGTCATCAGACCTGATGTGTATTTGTTTTACTTTCAGAGCGGATTTCCTAAATAAAAGAAATCTGCCAGGGGCAGCGCTTTTGTTGCCGTATCTTTTATATATATATTTATGTTGTTGTTGTTGACATGCTGCACACTGGACCTTTCATTTATCATTTGATCTGAAAGACCAGCAGCCAGACCACCACTCAAAGTCCAGTGGAGCGGGGGAGTAATAATTCCAGTCCGGTGTTTAGGACTCAAACCTGTGGACATGTGCCACCTGGTTGGGTGCATTACCACCTGGTCACACTGCTCCCCTGATTATAGCTGTCATGTGTATGACCCAAGTAAATGTGTGTGCACGCACGTGTGTTTGTTCGTGCATGTGTGTGCAGTGCATGTGTGTGTGTATGTGTGCACGTGTGTGTGTGCGTGTACGTATGTGTCCTTTGTTTTGCCCATTTAAATGAACTCAGGCTTTTAAAAAAAATGAAGATCTGATAGATAGAACCCACTTGCAAGTTTTTGTCAGACATGAAAGCTGGGTCAGTGTGTGGTTGTCTGCTCTTTGCTGCACCACCACCCGTTGGACAGCGACCTCAAACAAAATTCCTGGTCGCTACATCCACCCCTTCAAGCGTTACGGAGTATCCAGAAGTAAATCTGAGGGTGGTCCTTTGAGCAGGGGGTGTGGGGGGCGGGACGGGACTCCTTGGTGCGAGGGAGTGCTGGTGGTGGGGTGGATGTTGCGGGGGCTTGGTGCCTACCTTGTTAACTGACATGGTACTCTCTGGGAAACACGTCGGTGCTTTGGTGGTTTTTTTGACTCACTTGTGTAAACAAAGTAAGTCTATGTTTTAACCCGGTGTTCGGTTGTCTGTGTGTGTGTGTGTGTCCGTGTGTCTGTGTGTCCGTGGTAAACTTTAACATTGACATTTTCTCTGCAAATACTTTGTCAGTTGACACCAAATTTGGCATAAAAATAGGAAAAATTCAGTTCTTTCCAGTCATCTTGTTTAAAACAATATTGCACCTCTGGGATGGGCACAAAAAAAAAAAAGAAAAAAAAAGAAGCCTAATTATATTCAAACTGCATTTACTGTTATATTTATATTTTTTGTATTCTCTAAACTTGGCACTTTGACCTCTTATTCTAACACAACAACAAGAGGAGTCATTATTATTATTTTGTTGTTCAAACAGGAACTTCTTTTGCTAAGCATGGAAGTTTTATTTATTTTTGCCAACGTTTTGGTGCAGATAGTAAAAAAAAGGGAAGTTACTCTGTAATTAATGCTAGGGGACTTAATGTATCACAAGTGAGTCTTGAAGGCCTTGCCTCTCTTGTTTCCCTTTAGAGCATGGGGTGTTGGGGTCAGGTTTTGTTTGTTTTACACCAGTGGGTGTGTTTTTTATTCTGTTTTGGTTTATTGTTTTGTTGGTTGTGTTTGAAAAGAGGGATTTCCTATTGGGTTGTTTTCATTTTGTGTTTTGTTTTGTTTATTGCTTATTGTTTTTTTTTTTGTTGTTGTTGTTGTTGTCATTATTGTTATTGAATCATGCGTTTGTTCTTCTGATGATCGGTCACCTCCCTCAACACTATCCCACATCAGTACATTTCACGACTTCTATTTTCGACAAATCAAACACTTACAATATGCACTGGTAACCCCCACCCCCCACCCCCACCCCCACCCCCCCAAAAAAATACAAAAAAGACCAGCGAACAAACAATAAAGACAACAAAAACAAAGTGAAACAAACAACAACAGAAAAAAAAACACGAGCATTCAATCCCACAATCAATCATGGGACAATCAATCCACGCTTCCTCACATCCCTTTCACCACCTCCAAACTATAATGTTGTGAATCATGCGTTTGTTCTTCTTTTGTTTATTGTTGTACATTTTGCTCAGGGTTTAGTTAACATAATATGTGTACAGCATGCGCAGCCACTTGCATACACATGTGGATGACCATATTTTTTCATATATGGCTTCTCTCTCTCTCTCTCTCTCTATCTCTCCCTCTCTCTCTCCCTCTCTCTCTCTCCCTCTCCCCCCTCTCTCTCTCCCTCCCTCCCCCTCTCTCTCCTCTCTCTCTCTTCCCCCCCTCTCTCCCTCCCTCCCCCTCTCTCCTCTCTCTCTCTTCCCCCCCCCCCTCTCTCTCTCCCTCCCTCCCTCTCTCTCTCTCTCTCTGTTTCGTACAGATGTGAGCGATGTTGTGTCTCTCAGTTTGATGCTGTGTTATACTTGTACATTATACATGTATTAGGCGATTGTTAAACAGATTTAACAGATCATAAATGAGTTGTTTTGGTTGTTTTTTTTTAAAAAATAATTAAAACATGGTCCCCCCACCCTCCCCCCTCCCCCCAAAAAAGACTGAAAACATGGTGCGAAACAGACTGAAAACAGACTGAAAACATGGTGCGAAACAGACTGAAAACATGGTGTGAAAACAGATATGAAACTGAATATAAAATGTGACAGGTTATAGCCAGATTGAGGCTGAAGGCAAGTTTTAGTTTAGTTTAGTTTAGTTTTGTTGTTTTGAACAGTGGTGTAGGCTGCAGGCAAGGAGAATGAAAAGAGAGGACAAGACCAGTATCAGTATCAGTAGCTCAAGGAGGCGTCACTGCGTTCGGACAAATCCATATACGCTACACCACATCCGCCAAGCAGATGCCTGACCAGCAGCGTAACCCAACGCACTTAGGCCTTGAGAAAAAAGAAAAAAGAGAGAAAAAAAAAAGAAGACCACACCAATGACGGTTAGACACAAGCCTCTACAGTTTTGAAAAAAAAAAAAAAAAAAAAATTTTTTATTTTTTTAAATTATTCTATTTTATTTTTTACTTTCTGCCCTCGACTACAAAGGACAAAGCAGAAAAAAGGAAAGAAAAAGAAACAAGCAAAGGATAATCAGTGGGTGGTCAGCATGGAAAGAAGCTGCAGAGATTCGCACACGCATGTACGCACGTACACATGCACATGCGCGGTACAGAGAACTGAACAGAATAAAAAAAATTAAAAAAAGCATGTCTCAAGTCATTGCAGTAGATTGGAGTTTGGACGATAGGAAAAACAAATAAAACTACACGCGGGAAAAAATACCAAAAAAAATGGGTGGCGCTGTAGTGTAGCGACGCGCTCTCCCTGGGGAGAGTAGCCCGAATTTCACACAGAGAAATCTGATGTGATAAAAAGAAATATAAATACAAATACAACTGGAAATGGCATACTGGGGTTTTGGTTTTTGGTTTTCTGCTTGGCTTTTTACTCCTAGGTTGCAGAAAAATGCTGGTAGATTGTCTTCTTTTTTTTCTTTTCTTTCTTTCTTTTTTTTTTTTTTAATCCTGCATTTGAATTCTTATTGTTCATGAGTTGGTTTTTGTTTGTATTCCGTTTTGCAGGATGTTTGTGTTGAGATTGACAGAAACGGTTGTCACGGGGGTCAGGAAGTGGTGCATTCTGTTGCATTCTTTGTTGAAAGCAAAAAAAAAAGAGAAAGAAAGAAGAAAAGTCTTTGGGTTTTATCAGTGTTCCTTTTTTTTTTTGTTGGCTTGTTTTGCTTTCTTGTTTTTTAGTTGTAGTTAATTTTTTCTTTTCATTTTTTTTCTGTCAGATGACAATTTCATTGAAGTTTGTGTGTGTATGTGCGTGCGTGTGTAATTTTTTTTCATATCTTATATGGGATTTCTATATCTTCCACTTTTGACTGTTGCTTATCAAGGCGTTTTTTTTAAGAAGATATTTTGATATCACGAGCCATCCTGGCTGACATT
Organism: Babylonia areolata; assembly: GCF_041734735.1. NCBI lineage: Eukaryota > Metazoa > Mollusca > Gastropoda > Neogastropoda > Buccinidae > Babylonia > Babylonia areolata. The sequence continues at coordinate 44,063,852 of NC_134901.1, read as the reverse complement.
TCTTCACAGAATGTTACTGTTATTGGTGTTATTATATACTCATCAGCGCATGCTCATTTATTCGTTGAATTCTAATACCATTGATCTTATAATCATGATGACATACTGATATTGTTCATGAAAGTTTAACACTAATAGTTGGTGACTTTATCTTGATATCACTGCTTGTATTATGAATGTAAGCTCATTATTCACCGACAGTTGTTTATTGAGATTTGATATTTGCTCTTCATGAACACATAGTACTTGCTGGCATGGAAAGAACACAAAAAGTTTATTGCTTTGGAATATGAATGCATAATTTTTGTGTGAACTTGTGCACTTTTTTTCTTTTCACGTTATGTACAGTTTGAAAAATGATTGTTTGAAATGCAATGATTAGAAGGAATTGAAGGTGGTTTTGTTTCCCCGTTTGTCAGTAATGATTGTTTGAAATGCAGTGATTAGAAGGAATTGAAGGTGGTTTTGTTTCCCCGTTGGTCAGTAATGATTGTTTGAAATGCAGTGATTAGAAGGAATTGAAGGTGGTTTTGTTTCCGCGTTTGTCAGTAATGATTGTTTGAAATGCAGTGATTAGAAGGAATTGAAGGTGGTTTTGTTTCCCCGTTTGTCAGTAATGATTGTTTGAAATGCAGTGATTAGAAGGAATTGAAGGTGGTTTTGTTTCCACGTTTGTCAGTAATGATTGTTTGAAATGCAATGATTAGAAGGAATTGAAGGTGGTTTTGTTTCCGCGTTTGTCAGTAATGATTGTTTGAAATGCAGTGATTAGAAGGAGATGAAGGTGGTTTTGTTTCCGCGTTTGTGAGTAATGATTGTTTGAAATGCAATGATTAGAAGGAATTGAAGGTGGTTTTGTTTCCGCGTTTGTCAGTAATGATTGTTTGAAATGCAGTGATTAGAAGGAGATGAAGGTGGTTTTGTTTCCGCGTTTGTCAGTAATGATTGTTTGAAATGCAGTGATTAGAAGGAATTGAAGGTGGTTTTGTTTCCCCGTTTGTGAGTAATGATTGTTTGAAATGCAGTGATTAGAAGGAATTGAAGGTGGTTTTGTTTCCCCGTTTGTCAGTAATGATTGTTTGAAATGCAGTGATTAGAAGGAATTGAAGGTGGTTTTGTTTCCGCGTTTGTCAGTAATGATTGTTTGAAATGCAGTGATTAGAAGGAATTGAAGGTGGTTTTGTTTCCCCGTTTGTCAGTAATGATTGTTTGAAATGCAGTGATTAGAAGGAATTGAAGGTGGTTTTGTTTCCACGTTTGTCAGTAATGATTGTTTGAAATGCAATGATTAGAAGGAATTGAAGGTGGTTTTGTTTCCGCGTTTGTCAGTAATGATTGTTTGAAATGCAGTGATTAGAAGGAGATGAAGGTGGTTTTGTTTCCGCGTTTGTGAGTAATGATTGTTTGAAATGCAATGATTAGAAGGAATTGAAGGTGGTTTTGTTTCCGCGTTTGTCAGTAATGATTGTTTGAAATGCAGTGATTAGAAGGAGATGAAGGTGGTTTTGTTTCCCCGTTTGTCAGTAATGATTGTTTGAAATGCAGTGATTAGAAGGAATTGAAGGTGGTTTTGTTTCCCCGTTTGTCAGTAATGATTGTTTGAAATGCAGTGATTAGAAGGAATTGAAGGTGGTTTTGTTTCCTGTTTGTCAGTAATGATTGTTTGAAATGCAGTGATTAGAAGGAATTGAAGGTGGTTTTGTTTCCCCGTTTGTCAGTAATGATTGTTTGAAATGCAATGATTAGAAGGAATTGAAGGTGGTTTTGTTTCCCTGTTTGTCAGTAATGATTGTTTGAAATGCAGTGATTAGGAGGAATTGAAGGTGGTTTTTGTTTCCCGATTTGTCAGTAATGATTGTTTGAAATGCAGTGATTAGAAGGAATTGAAGGTGGTTTTGTTTCCGCGTTTGTCAGTAATGATTGTTTGAAATGCAGTGATTAGAAGGAATTGAAGGTGGTTTTGTTTCCTGTTTGTCAGTAATGATTGTTTGAAATGCAGTGATTAGAAGGAATTGAAGGTGGTTTTGTTTCCCCGTTTGTCAGTAATGATTGTTTGAAATGCAGTGATTAGAAGGAATTGAAGGTGGTTTGTCAGTAGGAAAATTAGAAAAGAAAGATCCATCTACCACATAGATCACTTGACAGTGTTGTCCTGCAGTGATACACTGTGGTGAGCTTGTCATTTCTCTGATGAAGGTACACACAAGAGAATATGTTGGTGGTGTGTGCGTGTGTGTGATGTGGGCAGAATATATCGCATCAGTGATGTGTGTGTGATGGGGGCAGGACATCACATGTGTGTGTGTGATGTGGGCAGAATATATCGCATCAGTGATGTGGGCAGGATATCACATGATGTGTGTGTGATGAGGGCAGAATATATCGCATCAGTGATGTGTGTGTGATGTGGGCAGGATATCACATGATGTGTGTGTGATGAGGGCAGAATATATCACATCAGTGATGTGTGTGTGATGTGGGCAGGATATCACATGTGTGTGTGATGAGGGCAGAATATATCACATCAGTGATGTGTGTGTGATGTGGGTAGGATATTACATGATGTGTGTGTGATGAGGGCAGAATATATCACATCAGTGATGTGTGTGTGTGATGTGGGCAGGATATCACATGATGTGTGTGTGATGAGGGCAGAATATATCACATCAGTGATGTGTGTGTGATGTGGGCAGGATATCACATGATGTGTGTGTGATGAGGGCAGAATATATCGCATCAGTGATGTGTGTGTGATGTGGGTAGGATATCACATGTGTGTGATGTGGGCAGGATATTACATGATGATGTGTGTGATGTGGACAGGATATCACATGATGATGTGTGTGATGAGGGCAGAATATATCACATCAGTGATGTGTGTGTGATGTGGGTAGGATATCACATGATGTGTGTGATGTGGACAGGATATTACATGATGATGTGTGTGATGTGGACAGGATATCACATGATGATGTGTGTGATGTGGACAGGATATTACATGATGATGTGTGTGATGTGGACAGGATATCACATGATGATGTGAGTGATGTGGGCAGGATATCACATGATGTGTGTGATGTGGGCAGGATATTACATGATGATGTGTGTGATGTGGACAGGATATCACATGATGATGTGTGTGATGTGGGCAGGATATCACATGATGATGTGTGTGATGTGGGCAGGATATCACATGATGATGTGTGTGATGAGGGCAGAATATATCACATCAGTGATGTGTGTGTGATGTGGGTAGGATATTACATGATGATGTGTGTGATGTGGACAGGATATTACATGATGATGTGTGTGATGTGGACAGGATATTACATGATGATGTGTGTGATGTGGACAGGATATTACATGATGATGTGTGTGATGTGGACAGGATATTACATGATGATGTGTGTGATGTGGACAGGATATCGCATGATGATGTGTGTGATGTGGGCAGGATATCGCATGATGATGTGTGTGATGTGGACAGGATATCGCATGATGTGTGTGATGTGGGCAGGATATCACATGATGTGGGCAGGATATCGCATGATGATGTGTGTGATGTGGGCAGGATATCGCATGATGATGTGTGTGATGTGGGCAGGATATCGCATGATGATGTGTGTGATGTGGGCAGGATATCGCATGATGATGTGTGTGATGTGGGCAGGATACTCCATCGATGAGAAGAAGGTGAAGGGGGGGGAGGCCTGTCTGTGGTCAGAGTACATTGACAACGAGAACCTGGTGCAGACCACCTGGTGAGTGCACAGCAGTGTGTGTGTGTGTGTGTGTGTGTGTGTGTGTGTGTAAATGTATCTGTGTGAGTTTGTGTGTGTGTGTGTTGGGGAGTGGGGATGGGTGTGTGTGTGTAAATGTATCTGTGTGAGTTTGTGTGTGTGTGTGTGTTGGGGAGTGGGGATGGGTGTGTGTGTGTGTGTGTGTGTGTAAATGTATCTGTGTGAGTTTGTGTGTGTGTGTGTTGGGGAGTGGGGATGGGTGTGTGTGTGTGTGTGTGTAAATGTATCTGTGTGAGTTTGTGTATCTGTGTGAGTTTGTGTGTGTATCTGTGTGAGTTTGTGTGTGTGTGTGTTGGGGAGTGGGGATGGGTGTGTGTGTGTGTGTGTGTAAATGTATCTGTGTGAGTTTGTGTATCTGTGTGAGTTTGTGTGTGTGTGTGTTGGGGAGTGGGAATAGGGGGGGGGTGTATGTGTGTGTGTGGGGGTAAATGTATCTGTGTGAGTTTGTGTGTGTGTGTGTGTTGGGGAGTGGGGATGGGGGGGTATGTGTGTGTGTGTGTGTGTGTAAATGTATCTGTGTGAGTTTGTGTGTGCGTGTGGTGGGGATGGGGGTGGGGGAGTGTGTGTGTGTGTGTGTGTAAATGTATCTGTGTGAGTTTGTGTGTGTGTGTGTTGGGGAGTGGGAATGGGAGGGGGGGTGTATGTGTGTGTGTGTGTAAATGTATCTGTGTGAGTTTGTGTGTGTGATGTGTGTGTGTAAATGTATCTGTGTGAGTTTGTGTGTGTGTGTGTTGGGGAGTGGGAATGGGGGGGGGGTGTATGTGTGTGTGTGTGTAAATGTATCTGTGTGAGTTTGTGTGTGTGATGTGTGTGTGTAAATGTATCTGTGTGTGTGTTTGTGTGTGTGTGTATGTGTGAGTACATATCAGGAGGGGTGCTGTTGAAATCACCCACTCACAAGTATTTCAAACACATAGACAACAGACAAACCCCCAAAAGGGGGTTGGAATGTACAGTATTGCAAGAAATGAGTCACTTGGGTTACATACATGCTAGCATATTTTAATGCCCACATATGTGTGTGTGGTGAGCACTTGCGCATGTGTGTGTGTGTTGAGGCATAAGCATGTTTGAAAACAAGATACGTCCAGGAATTTCCTGCATCATTGAAGATGATGGTATGATGATGCATCAAGCATTTATGAATAAATTATTTCTCTCCCCGAACACCAGGCCGCGAGCGTCGGCAGTTGCAGAGAGGCTGTGGAGCAGTAAGGACACCCGGAACCTGGATCAGGCCGGGGAGAGACTCTCAGAGCACAGGTGTCGCATGTTGAGGTGAGTCATTCTCTCTGAGCACAGGCGTCGCATGTTGAGGTGAGTCATTCTCTCTGAGCACAGGTGTGGCATGTTGAGGTGAGTCATTCTGTCTGAACACAGGTGTCGCATGTTGAGGTGAGTCATTCTGTCTGAACACAGGTGTGGCATGTTGAGGTGAGTCATTCTGTCTGAACACAGGTGTGGCATGTTGAGGTGAGTCATTCTCTCTGAGCACAGGTGTCGCATGTTGAGGTGAGTCATTCTGTCTGAACACAGGTGTGGCATGTTGAGGTGAGTCATTCTCTCTGAGCACAGGTGTGGCATGTTGAGGTGAGTCATTCTCTCTGAGCACAGGCGTCGCATGTTGAGGTGAGTCATTCTCTCTGAACACAGGTGTGGCATGTTGAGGTGAGTCATTCTCTCTGAACACAGGTGTGGCATGTTGAGGTGAGTCATTCTCTCTGAACACAGGTGTGGCATGTTGAGGTGAGTCATTTGAACACAGGTGTGGCATGTTGAGGTGAGTCATTCTGTCTGAACACAGGTGTGGCATGTTGAGGTGAGTCATTCTCTCTGAACACAGGTGTGGCATGTTGAGGTGAGTCATTCTGTCTGAACACAGGTGTGGCATGTTGAGGTGAGTCATTCTCTCTGAGCATAGGTGTGGCATGTTGAGGTGAGTCATTCTCTCTGAACACAGGTGTGGCATGTTGAGGTGAGTCATTCTGTCTGAACACAGGTGTGGCATGTTGAGGTGAGTCATTCTGTCTGAACACAGGTGTGGCATGTTGAGGTGAGTCATTCTGTCTGAACACAGGTGTGGCATGTTGAGGTGAGTCATTCTCTCTGAGCACAGGTGTCGCATGTTGAGTTGAGTCATTCTGTCTGAACACAGGTGTGGCATGTTGAGGTGAGTCATTCTGTCTGAACACAGGTGTGGCATGTTGAGGTGAGTCATTCTCTCTGAGCACAGGTGTGGCATGTTGAGGTGAGTCATTCTCTCTGAGCACAGGTGTCGCATGTTGAGGTGAGTTATTCTGTCTGAGCACAGGTGTGGCATGTTGAGGTGAGTCATTCTGTCTGAACACAGGTGTGGCATGTTGAGGTGAGTCATTCTCTCTGAGCACAGGTGTGGCATATTGAGGTGAGTCATTCTGCCTGAACACAGGTGTGGCATGTTGAGGTGAGTCATTCTGTCTGAACACAGGTGTGGCATGTTGAGGTGAGTCATTCTGTCTGAACACAGGTGTGGCATGTTGAGGTGAGTCATTCTGTCTGAACACAGGTGTGGCATGTTGAGTTGAGTCATTCTGTCTGAACACAGGTGTGGCATGTTGAGGTGAGTCATTTGAACACAGGTGTGGCATGTTGAGGTGAGTCATTTGAACACAGGTGTGGCATGTTGAGGTGAGTCATTCTGCCTGAACACAGGTGTGGCATGTTGAGGTGAGTCATTCTCTCTGAACACAGGTGTGGCATGTTGAGGTGAGTCATTCTGTCTGAACACAGGTGTGGCATGTTGAGGTGAGTCATTCTCTCTGAACACAGGTGTGGCATGTTGAGGTGAGTCATTCTCTTTGAGCACAGGTGTGGCATGTTGAGGTGAGTCATTCTGTCTGAACACAGGTGTCGCATGTTGAGGTGAGTCATTCTCTCTGAACACGGGTGTGGCATGTTGAGGTGAGTCATTCTGTCTGAACACGGGTGTGGCATGTTGAGGTGAGTCATTCTCTCTGAACACAGGTGTCGCATGTTGAGGTGAGTCATTCTGTCTGAACACAGGTGTGGCATGTTGAGGTGAGTCATTCTCTCTGAACACAGGTGTGGCATGTTGAGGTGAGTCATTCTGTCTGAACACAGGTGTGGCATGTTGAGGTGAGTCTATGCACAGGAGCACAGCATTGATGATGATTATCACAGCTCTGATGATGATGATGATGATGAGAGTCAGAGCATTTATGATAATGATGATAATCATAACACTGATGATGATGAAGGCAATCAGAACACTGAATGATGATAATGATGATAGCACTGATCTTGATGATAATGATAATCACAGCACCGACAATGATGACAATGACAGTGATGATGACGAAGTTGATAACAATCACAACGCTGACAGTGACGATCACGATAACAATCATAGCACTGATGATGATGATGATGATGATGATAATCATAGCACTGATGATGATGTAACATCCAGAGCACTGATGATGATGATGATGATAACAATCATAGCACTGATGATGATGTAACATCCAGAGCACTGATGATGATGATGATGATAACAATCATAGCACTGATGAAGTTGTAACAGTGAGAGCGTTGATGATGATGATGATGTTGATGATAATCATAGCACTGATGATGAAGATGATAACAATCATAGCACTAATGAAGATGAAACGGTCAGAGCAGTGACGATGATGATGATGATGAAGACGATAACAATCACAGCATGGATGACGATGAGGTAACAGTCACAGCACAGATGACGATCATAACAGTGCTGATTATGATGACGATGAAGATGATTAATAAGGACAGCACTGATGACGACGACAATGGTGGTGACGACAGGAGGGGACTGAGTGTGGGCCAGGTCAGCGGACCAGACTACTGCCTGAAGCGGGGACCTCGACGCACCAACCGGGGGGAGTCTGGTTGCCAGGGCGACGCCTGCAAGTCGGAGCGCCAGCCAGACCTGGAGGAGAACTCGGACATCCAGTTCCGCGTGCGCAGCCAGGGGAGAGCATCGCCTGAGTGCACATGGGTAAGGGAGGAGTTGTCTCACCTGTACCTAGCTTGTTGTCTCATAAAGGACTTGTGTAAGGGAGTTGTCTTTTGCCTGTACCTAGCTTGTTGTCTCAGAAAGCACTTGTGTAAGGGAGTTGTCTTTTGCCTGTACCAAGCTTGTTGTCTCATAAAGGACTTGTGTAAGGGAGTTGTCTTGCCTGTACCTAGCTTGTTGTCTCAGAAAGCACTTCGCTAAGGGGGGAGTTGTCTTGCCTGTACCTAGCTTGTTGTCTCAGAAAGCATTTTGCTAAGGGGGGAGTTGTCTTGCCTGTACCTAGCTTGTTGTCTCAGAAAGCATTTTGCTAAGGGGGGAGTTGTCTTGCCTGTACCTAGCTTGTCTCAGAAAGCACTTGGCTAAGGGGGGAGTTGTCTTGCCTGTACCTAGCTTGTCTCCATTGTAGGGCGTGTTGGTGTGGTGGGAGGGAGATTCCTGAGTTCATTACATTTTCCGTCAGTCTGTAACTATGATGCACAGTACGTGCATACCATTCCGAAATAGCCATGCTTGTTATGGACAAACCTAAAAATCGATGAGCGATGGTGAATGGGAAACTGCTACTGGAACAGAATGCCCATGTGCACAAGCCTCCGTAATCGGCTGCAGAAAAGAGAGAGTGGGCTCGACTGAAAAGGTGGATTGCTGTCATGAGTGAAGATTTGCTTGTTGCATGGATTATGTTAATATCACAAGCACGGTAAGCTGGCTAGTGAGCACATTGAATTACAACAATTACATGATTTGGCATCATGATTTAGCATTTTCTCTCCCTGTATCTGGCATAATTTTTAGTACACATGCTACACAGTGCAAAACGTTTCATAGCAATTGGATCACAAACAACACCACAACAAAACTAATCTTAAAACTGGTCGGTTTTTAGTCATGTTGAGCTGATTAAAAAAGTAAGTATACTTACCCCTCAGTCGCAATTCTTTCCAAAAAAAAAATTAGAAAATTCTTATTTGAATAAAATCAAGTACACTCAATATTTTTCTTTAAAACTTTGTGCTATTGTGGATATTGCCACTAAGTATGTGTGTGCTAAATTTCATGAACATATCTTGCTTAGAAGTGTGTGGTTGCTATGAACATGTTCCAAAACTTTTCAGCCTTGATTTCTCAGTTTGTTATTTTCGCGACTTTAGAACTTCAAATCACAATAACTTTTCTCAGAATGATCCGATTTACAACCTTTTTTTTTTTTTTTTTTTTTTTTTTTTTTGCAGTAAAGCTTTTTTATTGCATATTTATGACACAGCAATAAATAAAAATCAACCTCTGGCACAAAGCAACTCATTCCATGGTGGAGGGTCACAAAGGACTCCATGTTTGTAAAGCACTTAGAGCTTGGTGTCTGACCAAGGATAGGTGCTGTACTGATATCCTTATCATCATCATCATCATCATCATCATATTATCATCATATTATCATCATCGTATCATCATCATATTATCATTATCATCATATCATCATCATCATATTATCATTATCATCATCATATCATATCATCATCATCATATCATCATCATCATCATCATCATCTTATCATCATCATCATCATCATATTATCATCATCATCATCGTATCATCATATCATCATCATCATCATATTATCATCATCATCATCAATATATCATCACCATCATCATTATCATCATCATCATCATAATCATCATATTATCATCATCATCATATCATCATCATCATCATCATCATCATATCATCATCATATCATCATCATCATCATCATCATCACCATCGTATCATCATCATCATCATCATATCATGATGATGATGGGAGTGGAAGCCCATGAGCAGAAGAGAATCACCATGGTCTCTCACAGTCTCTGTCTTGTCCACATCTTTCTTTTTCTTCTTCGTTTTTTGTTTTTTTTTTTTTTTTCCTCCCTGCCCCACCATTTGCACTGTCTCAGAAGCATTACTCCCACACACCATTCATTCCCAGAGCCAAACCCAGGTTCACCTGTCCCCAGTCCCCGCAAAGGCAGTGCACAGGGAACTATCAGTGTAGAACTCCTGTCCCTGTTGTTTCCCTCTCTCCCCCATTGTAGAACTCCTGTCCCTGTTGTTTTCCCTCTCTCCCCCATTGTAGAACTCCTGTCCCTGTTGTTTCCCTCTCTCTCACATTGTAGAACTCCTGTCCCTGTTGTTTCCCTCTCTCCCCCATTGTAGAACTCCTGTCCCTGTTCTTTTCCCTCTCTCCCCCATTGTAGAACTCCTGTCCCTGTTGTTTCCCTCTCCCCCCCATTGTAGAACTCCTGTCCCTGTTGTTTCCCTCTCTCCCCCATTGTAGAACTCCTGTCCCTGTTGTTTCCCTCTCTCCCCCATTGTAGAACTCCTGTCCCTGTTCTTTTCCCTCTCTCTCACATTGTAGAACTCCTGTCCCTGTTGTTTTCCCTCTCTCCCCCATTGTAGAACTCCTGTCCCTGTTGTTTTCCCTCTCTCCCCCATTGTAGAACTCCTGTCCCTGTTGTTCCCCTCTCTCCCCCATTGTAGAACTCCTGTCCCTGTTGTTTTCCCTCTCTCCCCCATTGTAGAACTCCTGTCCCTGTTGTTTTCCCTCTCTCCCCCATTGTAGAACTCCTGTCCCTGTTGTTTCCCTCTCTCCCCCATTGTAGAACTCCTGTCCCTGTTGTTTCCCTCTCTCCCCCATTGTAGAACAACTCCTGTCCCTGTTGTTTCCCTCTCTCCCCCATTGTAGAACTCCTGTCCCTGTTGTTTCCCTCTCCCCCATTGTAGAACTCCTGTCCCTGTTCTTTCCCTCTCTCCCCCATTGTAGAACTCCTGTCCCTGTTCTTTCCCTCTCTCCCCCCATTGTAGAACTCCTGTCCCTGTTGTTTCCCTCTCTCCCCCATTGTAGAACTCCTGTCCCTGTTGTTTCCCTCTCTCTCACATTGTAGAACTCCTGTCCCTGTTGTTTCCCTCTCCCCCCCATTGTAGAACTCCTGTCCCTGTTGTTTCCCTCTCTCTCACATTGTAGAACTCCTGTCCCTGTTGTTTCCCTCTCTCTCACATTGTAGAACTCCTGTCCCTGTTCTTTCCCTCTCTCTCACATTGTAGAACTCCTGTCCCTGTTGTTTCCCTCTCTCTCACATTGTAGAACTCCTGTCCCTGTTCTTTCCCTCTCTCCCCCATTGTAGAACAACTCCTGTCCCTGTTGTTTCCCTCTCTCCCCCATTGTAGAACTCCTGTCCCTGTTGTTTCCCTCTCCCCCATTGTAGAACTCCTGTCCCTGTTCTTTCCCTCTCTCCCCCATTGTAGAACTCCTGTCCTTGTTGTTTCCCTCTCTCCCCCATTGTAGAACTCCTGTCCCTGTTGTTTCCCTCTCTCTCACATTGTAGAACTCCTGTCCCTGTTGTTTCCCTCTCTCCCCCATTGTAGAACTCCTGTCCCTGTTCTTTCCCTCTCTCCCCCCATTGTAGAACTCCTGTCCCTGTTGTTTCCCTCTCTCCCCCATTGTAGAACTCCTGTCCCTGTTCTTTCCCTCTCTCTCACATTGTAGAACTCCTGTCCCTGTTGTTTCCCTCTCTCCCCCATTGTAGAACTCCTGTCCCTGTTCTTTTCCCTCTCTCCCCCATTGTAGAACTCCTGTCCCTGTTGTTTCCCTCTCCCCCCCCATTGTAGAACTCCTGTCCCTGTTGTTTCCCTCTCTCCCCAATTGTAAAACTCCTGTCCCTGTTGTTTCCCTCTCTCCCCCATTGTAGAACTCCTGTCCCTGTTGTTTTCCCTCTCTCTCACATTGTAGAACTCCTGTCCCTGTTGTTTTCCCTCTCTCCCCCATTGTAGAACTCCTGTCCCTGTTGTTTTCCCTCTCTCCCCCATTGTAGAACTCCTGTCCCTGTTGTTTTCCCTCTCTCCCCCATTGTAGAACTCCTGTCCCTGTTGTTTCCCTCTCTCCCCCATTGTAGAACTCCTGTCCCTGTTGTTTCCCTCTCTCCCCCATTGTAGAACTCCTGTCCCTGTTGTTTCCCTCTCTCCCCCCATTGTAGAACTCCTGTCCCTGTTGTTTCCCTCTCTCCCCCATTGTAGAACTCCTGTCCCTGTTGTTTTCCCTCTCTCCCCCATTGTAGAACTCCTGTCCCTGTTCTTTCCCTCTCTCCCCCCATTGTAGAACTCCTGTCCCTGTTGTTTCCCTCTCTCCCCCATTGTAGAACTCCTGTCCCTGTTCTTTCCCTCTCTCTCACATTGTAGAACTCCTGTCCCTGTTCTTTCCCTCTCTCCCCCCATTGTAGAACTCCTGTCCCTGTTGTTTCCCTCTCTCCCCCATTGTAGAACTCCTGTCCCTGTTCTTTCCCTCTCTCTCACATTGTAGAACTCCTGTCCCTGTTGTTTCCCTCTCTCCCCCATTGTAGAACTCCTGTCCCTGTTCTTTTCCCTCTCTCCCCCATTGTAGAACTCCTGTCCCTGTTGTTTCCCTCTCTCCCCCATTGTAGAACTCCTGTCCCTGTTCTTTCCCTCTCTCTCCCATTGTAGAACTCCTGTCCCTGTTGTTTCCCTCTCCCCCATTGTAGAACTCCTGTCCCTGTTCTTTCCCTCTCTCCCCCATTGTAGAACTCCTGTCCCTGTTGTTTCCCTCTCTCCCCCATTGTAGAACTCCTGTCCCTGTTGTTTCCCTCTCCCCCCCATTGTAGAACTCCTGTCCCTGTTGTTTCCCTCTCCCCCCCATTGTAGAACTCCTGTCCCTGTTGTTTCCCTCTCTCCCCCATTGTAGAACTCCTGTCCCTGTTGTTTCCCTCTCTCCCCCATTGTAGAACTCCTGTCCCTGTTGTTTCCCTCTCCCCCCCATTGTAGAACTCCTGTCCCTGTTGTTTCCCTCTCCCCCCCATTGTAGAACTCCTGTCCCTGTTGTTTCCCTCTCCCCCCCATTGTAGAACTCCTGTCCCTGTTGTTCCCCTCTCTCCCCCATTGTAGAACTCCTGTCCCTGTTCTTTCCCTCTCTCCCACATTGTAGAACTCCTGTCCCTGTTGTTTCCCTCTCTCCCCCCATTGTAGAACTCCTGTCCCTGTTGTTTTCCCTCTCTCTCACATTGTAGAACTCCTGTCCCTGTTGTTTCCCTCTCCCCCATTGTAGAACTCCTGTCCCTGTTGTTTTCCCTCTCTCCCGCATTGTAGAACTCCTCCTGTCCCTGTTGTTTTCCCTCTCTCCCCCATTGTAGAACTCCTGTCCCTGTTGTTTCCCTCTCTCCCCCATTGTAGAACTCCTGTCCCTGTTCTTTCCCTCTCTCCCCCATTGTAGAACTCCTGTCCCTGTTCTTTCCCTCTCTCCCCCATTGTAGAACTCCTGTCCCTGTTATTTCCCTCTCTCCCCCATTGTAGAACTCCTGTCCCTGTTGTTTCCCTCTCTCCCCCATTGTAGAACTCCTGTCCCTGTTGTTTCCCTCTCTCTCACATTGTAGAACTCCTGTCCCTGTTCTTTCCCTCTCTCCCCCATTGTAGAACTCCTGTCCCTGTTCTTTTCCCTCTCTCTCACATTGTAGAACTCCTGTCCCTGTTGTTTCCCTCTCTCCCCCATTGTAGAACTCCTGTCCCTGTTGTTTCCCTCTCTCCCCCATTGTAGAACTCCTGTCCCTGTTGTTTCCCTCTCCCCCCATTCTCCTCTTCTCTGTTGATCAACATTTCTCTGTGTCTGTGTCTGTGCTGCAGTGTGCTTGTTTTGGGTTTTCCAAGCTTGTGTATTCGTGAAGGAGGGTGATGATATGATGATGATGATGATGGTGGTGGTGGTGGTCAAGTATAGCAAATATACACGCTGGTTTTCCTTTATTTTAATTATTCTGATAGTCACCAGACACAGTGTTAATGATGGTGTTTGTGCTTCAGAACGGAAGAGAGAGAGAGAGCGGGTGGCATAGACGTACAAAGAGATCTAGACGAGACAGGCTTACTTGGTGGAGTCCGAAGTATGTTAAACCAGAACAGGCACTGCTGAACAAAGTGACTGAGCAAGCAGTGCAGGGTCTTACTTGGTGTGTGGCCTCATGGTGACCTTACATTGGTAGTTCCCTATGGGAAAGAATGAATGGTGTGGGAGTAATAATGCTTCTGAGACAGTGCAAATAGTTGGGCAGGGAAAAAACAAAACAAAACAACAACAACAACAACAAAAACGAAGAAGAAAAAAGAAAGATGTGGATGACACAGAGACTGTGAGAGACCTTGAAATAATGAAAAAAAAAAAAGAAAGAGATGAATTGACAGCAGTTTGCTGTCAGTGATAGGGTGACAGAGGGTCGTTGTTTTTCACAAGGAGAACGTGAACAGCGGCAGGGATGACGATGAAGTGAACACAGCAAGGCAGAGAAGGAGAAGATAAGAATAACTTTATTATCTCCAACTGGAGAAATTTGGTCAGGTGCATTATCACAACATAGACAGGTAAACAACATGAGGACCATAACTGTAAAAGTCAACAACAGCTTTTACGAATATTACGAAGATACAAATGTAAAAAATATCACATATACCGTTTCATACATCCATCCACACACTGCAGGTAATAACTAGTATTCTTAATGTAAAAACATAAAGAATTAAGAAACATTATTTGAATATAATTATAAACATAGCCTACTATACTGTACATTGATTATAACAGACAGATAAGATAATAAAGATAAATTGCGGAAAACTGCAACCAGATAATCAGCACACAGTTATGAGAGTTTCACATGAATTTATTGATTTTGTGGTCAGAAAATTCCTACAATGACGTAGACAGATATTTTCGTCCTGAGGCACTTTTTTTTTTTTTTTTTTTCACACCGGAAGGGGATGGAAATTTCTGTCCTGGAACATTGAAGGGGTGAAAAAATAATGTATAGGGGATGACATGATGTCATCCTGAACAGATGGATGATGGTTATGAAGAATGGTTTTCATTGTCATCGTTATCGCTTTGACTTGACAGTGGTCAGTCAATACCTTGCTCCTTTCTGTTCCACTTACAGGGTTGGTATTGGTTGCAGGTAGGACGTTTTTTCTTCTTCTTTTTTTAAGCTTTATTTTCTCTCTCTCTCTCTCTTTCCCTTTGTTTTTCTTTTGTTTTGTTTTTGTTTCATTGTTTTGTTTGTGCAGTGAAGGTTCTTTTTGAGGCTTGGGCTTTGCAGTGATTCCGTTCTTTCCTTATTTATTTCAAGTTGATTGCATGGATTTGTTTTTATTTTTTATTTTTTTAAAATTTTATTTATGTTTATGGTATGTTTTAATGTTAATGGTTCTTTTTTTGTTTTTGTTTTTTTCTTTCTTTTTGAATCAGTTTGTTAGTTTTTTTTGTTTTGTTTTTTTGTTGTTGAGGATGAGGGTTTCTTCAACACTGCACTGGAAGCATATTGTGGGTCTCCACCTTCCCCCTCCCCCCTCCCTGCCCTCCACCCCCTCCAACATCCTTCTTCCTGCCTCTCCCCCCACCCCCCTCCCTGCCCTCGCTGCCCTCCACCCCATCCCTTCAACATCCTTCTTCCTCCCTCTCCCCCCACCCCCCTCCTCCCCTCGCTGCCCTCCACCCCCTCCCTTCAACATCCTTCTTCCTCCCTCTCCCCCCACCCCCCTCCTCCCCTCGCTGCCCTCCACCCCCTCCCTTCAACATCCTTCTTCCTCCCTCTCCCCCCCACCCCCCTCCTCCCTTCCTCCCCTCCCTGCCCTCCACCCCCTCCCTTCAACATCCTTCTTCCTCCCTCTCCCCCCACCCCCCTCCTCCCCTCCCTGCCCTCCACCCCCTCCCTTCAACATCCTTCTTCCTCCCTCTCCCCCCACCCCCCTCATCCCTTCCTCCCCCCTCCCTGCCCTCCACCCCCTCCCTTCAACATCCTTCTTCCTCCCTCTCCCCCCAACCCCCTCCTCCCCTCCCTGCCCTCCACCCCCCCCCCTTAAACATCCTTCTTCCTCCCTCTCCCCCCACCCCTCCCCCCCTCCCCCCTGCCTGTCTTCCACCCCCTCCCTTCAGCATCCTTCTTTCTCCCTCTCCCCCCACTCTCCTCACCTGTTCCTCCCCTCCTCACATCACTTCCCCCCACCCTCTATTCCCTCACCCCACCCCCCTCACCCCCAACCCCACCGCCACCCTGTTCCTCCCCTCCCCACGTCACTTCCCCCCCACCCTCCATTCCCTCACCCCCCACCCCCAACCCCACCGCCACCCCTGTTCCTCCCCTCCCCACGTCACTTCCCCCCACCCTCCAGCCCCTTAGACCCCCACCCCCACCCCCACCACCACCCTGTTCCTCCCCTCCCCACGTCACTCCCCCCCCACCCTCCAGCCCCTCATACCTCCCCCCCCCCCACCCCCCTAACCCCACCACCACCCTGTTCCTCCCCTCCCCACGTCACTTCCCACCCACCCTCCATTCCCTCACCCCACCCCCCAACCCCACCGCCACCCTGTTCCTCCCCTCCCCACGTCACTTCCCCCCACCCTCCATTCCCTCACCCCCACCCCCAACCCCACCGCCACCCTGTTCCTCCCCTCCCCACGTCACTTCCCCCCACCCTCCATTCCCTCACCCCCCACCCCCAACCCCACCGCCACCCTGTTCCTCCCCTCCCCACGTCACTTCCCCCACCCTCCATTCCCTCACCCCACACCCCCAACCCCACCGCCACCCTGTTCCTCCCTCCCCACATCACTTCCCCCCACCCTCCATTCCCTCACCCCACCCCACCCCAACCCCACCGCCACCCTGTTCCTCCCCTCCCCACGTCACTTCCCCCCACCCTCCATTCCCTCACCCCACCCCACACCCCCAACCCCACCGCCACCCTGTTCCTCCCCTCCCCACGTCACTTCCCCCCACCCTCCAGCCCCACATACCCCAATCAGAAAAGCATGTCTGCACAGGCATGGTTACATACTGAACACTGGTTGCCTTAATAGATAGATCAATGAATGAATTAATGAATACATATATATATGTAGATAATCAAGTTACTAAGTAAGTACGTAAGTAGGTAAACAAAAACAGATCAATGATTAGGCAGTCGCTCAGCAATAACAGCAGTGGAACACTTGTATTTCCAGTATAACCCAGTTTAGGAGCTCTGGGCCCTTGATATGGAAGTCAACTGAAATTAATTCAAACAAACAAACAAACAAAACACACTGTACAGCTCGTTACGCAACCAAATATCTGAAGAAAATTAAATGCGTGAAAGAATGACCCCGCAGAATGTGTGAAGGAATGAATTAAAAAAAAAAAAAAAAAAAAAGTGGCATAAAGTAACAGACAAAAAATGATATATATATATATATTAGGTATGTACTGATTTGTTTATTTTGTTTCATCATTTTATTTCATTTTTTTATGTTTGACTTTTACACAAACCGAGGATAGGCTCTGAAGGCTTGATCAGTGTATGGTGGGAAGGTCAGGCACCCGTTTCCCCCTCCCCCCCACCCCCTAGCAGATGTGTTGTGGTGTAAGTGTATAATAGATCTGTCCGCATGCTCGGGCACCTCTTTGAAAACTGAAACTGTACAGCAGTGTGTAGTGTGTTCATGCTGTACAGCAGTGTGTAGTGTGTTCATGCTGTACAGCAGTGTGTAGTGTGTTCATGCTGTACAGCAGTGTGTAGTGTGTTCATGCTGTGCAGCAGTGTGTAGTGTCGTCATGCTGTACAGCAGTGTGTAGTGTGTTCATGCTGTGCAGCAGCAGTGTGTAGTGTGTTCATGCTGTACAGCAGTGTGTAGTGTGTTTGTGCTGTACAGCAGTGTGTAGTGTGTTCATGCTGTGCAGCAGCAGTGTGTAGTGTGTTCATGCTGTACAGCAGTGTGTAGTGTGTTTGTGCTGTACAGCAGTGTGTAGTGTGCTCATGCTGTGCAGCAGTGTGTAGTGTGTTCATGCTGTGCAGCAGCAGTGTGTAGTGTGTTCATGCTGTACAGCAGTGTGTAGTGTGTTCATGCTGTACAGCAGTGTGTAGTGTGTTCGTGCTGTGCAGCAGTGTGTAGTGTCGTCATGCTGTACAGCAGTGTGTAGTGTGTTCATGCTGTACAGCAGTGTGTAGTGTGTTCATGCTGTACAGCAGTGTGTAGTGTGTTCGTGCTGTACAGCAGTGTGTAGTGTGTTCATGCTGTACAGCAGTGTGTAGTGTGTTCGTGCTGTACAGCAGTGTGTAGTGTGTTTGTGCTGTACAGCAGTGTGTAGCATCATTGTGCTGTACAGCAGCGTATAGTGTCATTGTGCTGTACAGCAGCGTATAGCATCATTGTGCTGTACAGCAGTGTGTAGTAACATCGCCACGCTGTGTGTCAGATGTTCCAGGTGGGGGGCAACGTGACCCTGCTGGCCCTGGTGGCGGTGGTGGCCTTCGTGGTGCTGGTGTCGGTGTCGCACAGCACGGGGCGCCTCAAGCCGCTGAGGGCCTGCCGCCAGCGCACCCTGCTTCTGGTGTTCGTGGCCGTGGTGCTGGTCTACTTCATGTGCTACACCACCATGTGGATGCACGTCTTCGAGTTCTCCGGGTCCTTCCGCAAGAAGCGCCCCGCCGCCGGGCCTCCGTCTCTGTCCGCGTCGTAGTGTGGGGGTTGGGGGCCTTTGTTGTGGGGGTGGTGGTGGAGGGGGTTGTTTGTGTTTGTGTGTGTGTGTGTGTGAACGGAGGGAGGGAGTGTGTCAGATTAAAGCTGTCCAGTCTGTTTTAGACATGGTGCAGGTTTGGGAGGAGTAGGGATGGGGACTGATGTGTTTGGAGTGGTGGTGGAATGGGGGGAGGGGTTGTTTGTTGGTGTGTGTGTGTGTGTGTGAAGGTGGATGGTTGAGCTGTGCACGCCTGGTCCTGTGTGTGTGTGTGAAGGTGGAACGAGGGGGGAGGAGGGAAGGGTGGTGGTGGTGGTGTTGGAGGGGGAGGGAGTTGGTTGATTGTGTGTGGGGGCGTTGAGCTGATGAAGTTTGCCTGGCCCTCTGTGTGTGTTGTGTTGTGTGTGTGAGTGAAGGAAGGCAAGAAGGGAGGGAGTGAGTGAGAATAGAGCTGTCTAGTCTGTTTTAGACAGGTGGCAGGTTTGGAAGGAATGGAGAGGGGTGGGGGGGGGGGGGGGGGGGGATGTGTTTGACTGTTGCTCATCAGGTTCAAAACTGTAAGGGTGGCTTTCAAGAATCCAGGATTAAAAAAATGGTTGAAAGCCTTGATAACCTGCCAGACTGCCTCACATTGTCAGCTGCTTGTCACTAGTTCAGGTTTTGTTATGTGCTGAGATCGAAGGGATGAGAGAGATGTGTCGGGGGTGGGGTGGGGGGGATGTGAGGGGAGGGTGTTGGGGGTGGGGGGTGAGGAAGGGTGAGGAAGAGTCACGGCACACAGGGTTTGTCAGTTGTTGTGTTGTGTACTTAAACTGCAGTTCGTTCCAAGAAGAATCAAGCCACTTCCCAGTTGTCCCCAAACAAGAACCAGCTGCTCTCCTCTGGGCACAGAACAGAACTGACATCTCCATTTGGCTTCCTGTGAAGGGGGGGGGGGGAGTCCTAGTGGAAATGACAGGCTGCACGGATATCTCTTATTCAGGCCTTGTTTCGATGTGCTGGGGGAAGAGAGACAGTGTGCACAACAGTGACGGATTGCGGAGATGTCTGTTTTATGCTTTATTGCTTGAGAAACGGCGAGAAACTGTGTGCGTGACAAGGACAGATTGTAGAGGTGTATATTTATGTTGTGTTGTATATGTGTGTGTGTGTGTGTGCTGAGCCAAGCAAGAAGCTATGCAGGTTGTGGCATGATGACAAGTCACGTGTGAGGAATCCTTCCTTCCTGAAAACCCAGCCCACAATGTGGACTGGAAAATACAACATTGTGCAGAAACGGTTTCTGGACTGAAGGGGAGAAACCTAACGCTGCACCATAGATGATGTTGCTGGCTCCTTCAAGGACTCATTTCACACCTGGTTGTGGGGGCAAAGTAGTGGCTGAAAAAGACGGGGAAGAGAGAGAGAGAGAGAGAGAAAACTGTTTGAGAACTTAGGACTGTCATCCAAAAATGTTGCTGCCAAAAGAGCGGTGTTTTGGCCAGCAGTGTCCATGGCAACAAATGAACTATGCTGAGCTCGGAAGAAGACAAAAATGACTGCAGGATTCTTCAAAGACAAAAAACTAAAGTTTATAAAAAAAAACAACCTTTTGGGTGGTAGTTGAATCCTCTTTGTTTTTACATGACGTTTCGGTCAACGGGCCTATGGTCCGAAACTTTAGTTTTTTGTCATGCTGAGCTCCATCGGCACAAACCCCCCCTTTCCTTTTTGCTGCAACAAATCAGGAGGCACAGTCTCTGCCCACAGTTGCTACGCTTTCCTTGGATACCCGGGGGGGAGTCTGGTCTGGCGTCTTCCACCACAGGGTGGAGGGAAGGGGGGGGTGGACAGGGGGGGGGTGGGAGGGGGAGGGCTGTCGTATCCATTTTGTTATCTGGTGTCTTCTGTTAAAGAAGGTGCTAGGCAATGGGTCTCTGTCTGTGTGCTATGATTTGTTTGCATGGTGAATTAACAAACAAGGAACAACAACAAATGAAAAAAAAAAATGTCCCTCTCTATCTGGGTATCTTCCAGTTGATGAGTGCTTTAAGGGTGGTTGTGCCTGTCTGTTGTGGGGAAAGGAGGACGTCAGTGTCATTGTGAGGCCACCTGTTGTGGGGAAAGTAGGACGTCAGTGTCATTGTGAGGCCACCTGTTGTGGGGAAAGTAGGACGTCAGTGTCATTGTGAGGCCACCTGTTGTGGGGAAAATAGGACGTCAGTGTCATTGTGAGGCCACCTGTTGTGGGGAAAGGACGACGTCAGTGTCATTGTGAGGCCACCTGTTGTGGGGAAAGTAGGACGTCAGTGTCATTGTGAGGCCACCTGTTGTGGGGAAAGTAGGACATCAGTGTCATTGTGAGGCCACCTGTTGTGGGGAAAGGAGGACGTCAGTGTCATTGTGAGGCCGCCTGTTGTGGGGAAAGGAGGACGTCAGTGTCATTGTGAGGCCACCTGTTGTGGGGAAAGTAGGACGTCAGTGTCATTGTGAGGCCACCTGTTGTGGGGAAAGTAGGACGTCAGTGTCATTGTGAGGCCGCCTGTTGTGGGGAAGGACGACGTCAGTGTCATTGTGAGGCCACCTGTTGTGGGGAACGTAGGACGTCAGTGTCATTGTGAGGCCACCTGTTGTGGGGAAAGGAGGACGTCAGTGTCATTGTGAGGCCACCTGTTGTGGGGAACGTAGGACGTCAGTGTCATTGTGAGGCCACCTGTTGTGGGGAAAGGAGGACGTCAGTGTCATTGTGAGGCCACCTGTTGTGGGGAAAGGAGGACGTCAGTGTCATTGTGAGGCCACCTGTTGTGGGGAAAGTGGGACGTCAGTGTCATTGTGAGGCCACCTGTTGTGGGGAAAGTAGGACGTCAGTGTCATTGTGAGGCCACCTGTTGTGGGGAAAGTAGGACGTCAGTGTCATTGTGAGGCCACCTGTTGTGGGGAAAGTAGGACGTCAGTGTCATTGTGAGGCCACCTGTTGTGGGGAAAGGAGGACGTCAGTGTCATTGTGAGGCCACCTGTTGTGGGGAAAGTAGGACATCAGTGTCATTGTGAGGCCACCTGTTGTGGGGAAAGGAGGACGTCAGTGTCATTGTGAGGCCACCTGTTGTGGGGAAAGTAGGACGTCAGTGTCATTGTGAGGCCACCTGTTGTGGGGAACGTAGGACGTCAGTGTCATTGTGATGCCATTAGAGCCGGACAGGCACATGACAGCATTGTGTGGACCAGGTGTTCTGAAAGACGACATGGGGTCAGTCTTTTTTTTTTTTTCTTTTCTTTTTTTTGTGCTGCCCCATCATCTGCACCGTTTCAGTGACATTACTCCCACGCCGCTCATTCAGATTCCTCCATACACAATCACCCCCGGGTTTGTCAGTCACAGTTCCAGCATCGACAGTCCACAGGGAACCATCGATGTTAGGTCGCCAGGAGGCCACACACCAGAGGAGACCCTGCACTGCTGCTGAGTCACTTTGGTGGTGTTCAGTGGTGCCTGTTCTGATTTAACATACTTAGGAAACCACCTACTAAGCCCCCTACTAATGACAATAATGGCTTAGTCGCGGAGCCAGACTGAGTGAGCGTCCCTCCCAGAGTGGAGACTGCCACCACATCCCTCAAACAACAGCCCCCCATGAATCTGCCGACACTGAAGACATTGACAGGACTCACCCCAAGCACAGAAGTGGTGGGGTATCGAGGTCACCATGAGAGCAGGGCATGAAAGGCCACAGACTTTTGAGACTTGTTTATATTGATGATGATGGAGGAGGATGACGATGATGATGACGATGTTGCTGTGGAGGACATGGGGTCGGTCTTTAGTTAGGTGGTGTGTTATCTTCCATGACATGAACTGCGGTGGCAGTGGGTGACCTAGTTTGTGGGCTCCTAGACATTGGAGACCACAAACACTGGACGGTCGGACAGAGTGAAGAGCGCTGTCTGCTTTTTTTTTTTCTTTTCTCTTCTCGTCTCGTTGTTGTCAAAGTGTCAAAAGTTGAATGAGAGCTGAAGTGGTGGGTTTGGCTTTGGTGCCCAGGGGGGGGACGACCCTTCAACCATGGCGGGAGACAGGGTGTGTGTGTGTGTGTGTGTGTGAAGTGTGGTTTGATTCTTTTATGTGGTGAGGAACGAATGGATCAGAGAGAGAGGGAGGGAGATGGTAGTGCATGACAGAGGAAAACTTTTAGAAATTAAAAAGATAGCTGCTTTTTAGAATTCCTCTGATTTTTAATTTTTGTTTTTTGTTTTCATCTTTGTGAAATGAAGACATTTGATCCACAGACTCTGCTGAGGCACAAAATCACCGAAGCCATGTCAGTGAGTAAAAACAGCAGTGTTAATAAGCTGTACCTTCGTTCAACAGTCACTAGGCTGTAGAAGAAGCTGTCAAAGCTAGCGTCAGCAAAAACAGGAGAGAGAGAGAGAGCAGCTGCTGCAGTCTGCTGTGGTTACCACACGAGTCACATTCAGGACTGAAGCTGACATCCTGGATAGTGTAGTTCCTCAGGGAGTCAAAGCATCAAAAGCTGACCGGCAGGTTGTCCTGAAAGGTGATCCTCAGGTCCTTCTGTCCACACCACTGAACACTCCTTCTGTCCACACCGCTGAACACTCCTTCTGTCCACACCACTGAACACCCCTTCTGTCCACACCGCTGAACGCCCCTTCTGTCCACACCACTGTCCACACCACTGAACACCCCTTCTGTCCACACCACTGAACGCCCCTTCTGTCCACACCACTGAACACACCACTAACGCCCCTTCTGTCCACACCACTGAACGCCCCTTCTGTCCACACCACTGAACACCCCTTCTGTCCACACCACTGAACACCCCTTCTGTCCACACCACTGAACACCCCTTCTGTCCACACCACTGAACACCCCTTCTGTCCACACCACTGAACACCCCTTCTGTCACCACTGAACGCCCCTTCTGTCCACACCACTGAACACCCCTTCTGTCCACACCACTGAACGCCCCTTCTGTCCACACCACTGAACACCCCTTCTGTCCACACCACTGAACACCCCTTCTGTCCACACCACTGAACACCCCTTCTGTCCACACCCCTTCTGTCCACACCACTGAACACCCCTTCTGTCCACACCACTGAACGCCCCTTCTGTCCACACCACTGAACGCCCCTTCTGTCCACACCCCTTCTGTCCACACCCCTTCTGTCCACACCACTGAACACCCCTTCTGTCCACACCCCTTCTGTCCACACCACTGAACACCCCTTCTGTCCACACCCCTTCTGTCCACACCACTGAACGCCCCTTCTGTCCACACCCCTTCTGTCCACACCACTGAACGCCCCTTCTGTCCACACCCCTTCTGTCCACACCACTGAACGCCCCTTCTGTCCACACCCCTTCTGTCCACACCACTGAACGCCCCTTCTGTCCACACCCCTTCTGTCCACACCACTGAACACCCCTTCTGTCCACACCACTGAACGCCCCTTCTGTCCACACCCCTTCTGTCCACACCACTGAACACCCCTTCTGTCCACACCCCTTCTGTCCACACCACTGAAAACCCCTTCTGTCCACACCACTGAACACCCCTTCTGTCCACACCCCTTCTGTCCACACCACTGAACGCCCCTTCTGTCCACACCCCTTCTGTCCACACCACTGAACGCCCCTTCTGTCCACACCACTGAACGCCCCTTCTGTCCACACCACTGAACGCCCCTTCTGTCCACACCACTGAACGCCCCTTCTGTCCACACCCCTTCTGTCCACACCACTGAACACCCCCCTTCTGTCCACACCCCTTCTGTCCACACCACTGAACACCCCTTCTGTCCACACCACTGAACACCCCTTCTGTCCACACCCCTTCTGTCCACACCACTGAACACCCCTTCTGTCCACACCCCTTCTGTCCACACCACTGAACACCCCTTCTGTCCACACCACTGAACGCCCCTTCTGTCCACACCACAGAAACCCCTTCTGTCCACACCCTTGATGATTATAAAAAAAAATATAGATTTATATGTGGTGACACATCATCTATAATTTTATTATATACACACACTCGTGTGTGTGTGTGTTTCTGCTTCGGGTAATCTGCCATACAGCTGATGGTCGTTCTGGACTGTGAGGGACTTGAGGTGTGTGTCCTGTCAGTGGATATGTTGTGTTGTATTGTATTGTGTTGTATATTATTAAATTGTATTGTACTGCACTGTATTGTATTGTATCATATTGTATTGTGTTACTCGTTCTCATAACAAATTTCTCTTGCATGGAGATGAAAGAGCACACACCGCACTCATGTGTGGGGTATATTGGTATGTGTGTGTGTGTGTGCATGCCTGTTTTAAGTTGTTGTTTTTTTGTTGTTATTTCTTCTTCTTTTTTTTCCACATTTGGTCTTTTCCTTGTCGTCAGCACAGCCATGTGAGTTGTGCCACAATTGTCTGGAGTGGCTTTGCTCTTGTGTGAGTGCACTCCATGTGCACCTGGTGTTGTGTGACATTGCTCAGTGTGAGTGCACTTCACTCTGCTCGGTGCGCGTGTACCCCCACATGCACCGGGAGTGGCACCGCGCAGTGTGAGTGTGCCTGACAGGCACCGTTGCTTGTCTGGTGAGTGCACTTCTTTAGTCCTGGCACTGACTGTGGTCGCTGCTGAGGCATCCGTTTTATGGATTTCTCAAACAGACCGACATGACACTGTCCAATATTGTGTGTGTGTGATAAGTGCTTTTATGTGTGTGTGTGTGAGTGGGTCTGTGTGTGGTGAGTTGATGGTATGTTCCTTGGGTAATGTTATTTCCATGGATGGTGATGTGTGTGTGTTTTTTTGTGTCTGTGTGAGTGTGTATGTGTGTGTTAATCAGCATTCCATGGATGAGGAGATTCATAACCCGTCTCAGTGAAAATGGAAGAAGGGACTGTGTTCCCCTTCATCAGTGATCATCATCATTTTTATTTCTCTTCCTCTGTTCACGTCAATGGCTACAACACAACTCACACATATCTACAAGTGGGCTTTTTTACCTACATGACAGTTTTTAACTGCTTCATATAGGCAGCCATGTTCCGATTTCAGGGGTAGTAATAATGATAAAGATGAAGAACTATCACGCAACTCCCAAAATGACTCCGAGCTTTGGATGCTTTATGTAATAAATCTGCCATTAACGAAAGAGATGAATAATTGTGGGTAAAAAAAAAAAAAAAAATTCAAAAAATGAAACCGGCATGGGTAGGTGTTACAGGTTGGTTTGTTTTTTCCAGCTGGTCCAGACATGCAGGCATTCCTAGCAACAGAGACAGCTATGGGTCCTGCTTGTTAGAATTTTGTTTTGTTTTGAGTGAAGTTGGCGGCACTGATGTTCACAATGGATTTCAGCGCACGCTCATACACTAACATGTCAAATTTCCTTCACAGGATCAAAGTTAAATGTCACACCCGTTTTTTTTCTTCTTTAAAAAAAAAAAAAAATTCTTTGTTCAGGGGAGAGTGTAGGTATCAGCTGGTCAGTCTGTGGATGTTGGGATGTGATGTGAGTCTTGTCACCTTTTTTTGTTTTGTTTTTAATTTGGCATACTCACCGCTTGTGCTGTCATGCCCTGGGTTGAAGGCTGGTCTGGAAGGGGATCTGTTCCTTGTTGTCAGCAGTGACAGCTGATGCCATGACACAGCTGTGGTCGGTCAAACAGGATGACCCATCTACTTTTACTAAATAGCATCCATAGAAATTCATTGAGGACAGAACAGAACGCATCAGAAGTTAGAGAGAGAAAAAATCTTGAAAGCAAATGAGACTGATGGATTGAATCTGGTTGTGGGCAATTTGTTTGTTTGCTCTAAGCGTGTGTATTTGTGTGTGTGTGTGTGCTTTTTCTTTCTGACTTTGTGTGGGTGTGGTCGAGGGGAGAGGGTGGGGAGGTGGACGGGGAAGGAGGGCGTGTCGTGAAGACAATCTTCCTTTGGTCACACAAAGTTGTTCTGTGTGTCCATGCGGTGGGTATGCTTGTGATCCGATGGTCACTTCACCTCGTGATGGATGTCTGTTCAGTCATCAGACTTGTCATTTAAAAGGCGGAACAGACGACGAAAACTGATGAAGAAAAAAATGTGTGTGCGTGTGTGGGTGGGAATAATTATTTATGATTACCGTTTCACAAGTACATCGAAGCGTTTGCATTTTTAACAAGTCACTTTTTTTTTTAATGCATTTAGAGTTGTTTGTGTCAAAGATTTGTTGTTTGTTTTTTTGCCCAGTATTACGTGGAAATTATGGTTTACAATCTCTGTGCTCTTATGTCCTTTTTTTAAAGACATCATTTGAGAGTTTAGATCTTTGTCCAGTCTGGTTCATGTACGTGCTTTACTTCGGTTCATGCTTTAGTTTATGTACCTGCTTTACTTGAATTCATATACCTGCTTTACTTAAGTTCATGTACCTGCTTTACTTAAGTTCAGGTACCTGCTTTACTTGGGTTCATGTGCCTGCTTTACTTAGCGTTCATATCACAGAGGAGGGTGACAAGTTTTGCTTGTTATGCCAACACACTTTTAAACAAAACAAAAAAGCTTTATCAGTGTTGATTATGTTCCTGCTGTTCTGGGGGGGGGAAAAAAAAAATCATGGATAGAGGCTCTGTATCACCATCCCATCAGCAATCTGTTTTCGAATGATTGCTTCTTTTTCTTTGGAATTTCTGTTCTTGTTGAGCGCTTGTTGAAAAATGTTGAGGTTGTGCTCGGTGAAACAGTTCCACTTGTTTGGGGGGGTTTCTTCGTTCGCACCCCCGTCACCTCCCTTCTGGTTCGTTGCTTGCATAGTTGCTTCTCTTTTGGTCTCCCACACACATGTACAGACCCACAAAACCACTCGCGTTAAATTCCACAATGGTTTGCAGTCGCTCTGTCTGTGGCGTCAGATTGGTTTGTAATTTCACTTAGTTGGCCTGTGGACGTTTGTGGTCGTGTCCATGTTTACAGCAGTGTGTTCCTGTGAAAGGGGGGATTATCCTGAAAGAGAAAAGGCGGGAGTGTGGATTGTTTTGGGCGTTTGTTTTTTTTTTTATGTGGATATAGGTTGAACAGTGTTTGTGCTGCTACAGTGATTGCTCTGGTGGATTTCTTACACTGTGTGTGTGTGTGCTTGTGGACCTTTGTTTGTATGCTCAGGTTCAGTTTTGCGTTTCCAGAGTGAAAATCAGTGTATGATATTTGTTGTAATTTTTAACAGAGATCATAATTAACTAGTTTTAGTAATTTATTTGCAGGCATAATTGCATTTTGGGGCTTGTGAATGTGTCAACTTTGAAAATTTTAAGCGCGTTTTCAGATTGAAGTGATGCAGGCACATTTTGTGTGTAAGCGAGTGGAATGACTGCACCATTTTTAGCATAATGTTGGACTGATGACATGTACATGTTTTTATCACTTTTGACAGAGTGATGCATTTGAAGTACCGCTATTCTCTGGACAGCGTGGGGCTTTTTGGTTCTGCTTTCTGTGCAGTGTGTGTGGCGTGTCTTACGTCTTACCACAGGTTTTACCACTGGTTTTACGGCCTCAAACCCTTTTTCTTCACCGTCTGCTGCTGCTGCTTTCTGTGTGAGCATATGTGTGAGTGTGTGATGGAAAGGGGTGTGTGTTAAGTCACCAATGGAAGAGTGTATTTGTGTGTGTTGGATACAAGTAGACGGCATTTTCCAATTATTCCATCAGTTCTTGTGCAATACATTCATCTCTCTCTCTCTGTGAAGGACTTTTTTTTTCACTTGTCCTGTGTCATTTTTTGTTCATGGACTGTCTCTGTCACTCTTTTTCCTTTCTGTTATAAAATCGGTTTTTTCCTTGGATTTTTTTTTCTTGTTTTTTGTTTTGTTTTGTTGTTTCCATTTTCTTCTACCTTACCATTTGCATCCTGTGTTAGGCTGATTTACCTCGCATCTTCATGATTACTGGCACTCGCACAGATTATCGACTTGTGAAAAACTTGATTGAACTATATATATATAGTTCAATGTATATATGTGTATATATATATATATCACTCTTTTATCATCATTTTTGTGTGTGTGTGTGTACTGTCATTGATTTGTGTCTGTGTACGAGTGATGCATTGCAGAATGTATGGCAACATTACTGTGTCAAAAAGTTAGGAACACGATGAAGCTCTGATGCTGTGTCTAGTCCTGGGTAACAGCATTGGGGGGTCAGCTCTGTGTGCATTCCTTCGGAAGTCTGAATATGAAGTCATGCTTGATTCCTTGCCTGGGTGGGCAAGATACGGTTGCAAGTGATTTGTTATCCTGTCCACTTGTGTGCATGAGAGAGACACAGAGAGAGAGAGACAGAGAGTACAACCCCAAAGCAAAAAGAAAAGAAAAAAAAAAGAAAGTTTTGTCAGTCCAACCACAAGGTCATTCTCTGCACATGGTATGCAGATATGTTTGTCATTCATAGTGTACTTTTTTTTTCTTTTTTTTTTTTAACCCATGATGTGTTAATAGTCTTTTTTCCTCCCCCCCCCCCTCAGTTTATATAATTTTTTTTGTTACTGTATATGTGTTGCAATGAAATTGTTGAAAGCTTGATTGCACCCCTTCCCTCTAGCCCCCCGTTTGGCTCTGGACTGTTCTGTTGCATTTCAAGAGGGGTTTCTGCTTCATCTGTCGTACTTGAAGTGGATTGGATTTGATTTTTACCAGTATGACACTGTTGTGCACCATTATCTGTGTGGCACACACAAAGAGGTTTGAAGGAACCTTATGTTGATTGGCCATGTCCAAGTCTCATAATCTGATCAAGGTGGTTGGTTTCTGATTTTGTTTATCATTGCTTGAATTGTATGTACAGGAAAATATTAATGAAACAAAAAAAAACATCTGCATCATCTAAAAAAAAAAAAAAAAAAAAAAAAAATCTGAGAGTAAAATCCTTTTCTGTGCATGCATACACTGGGATGTTTTAACATTTTTCTAGTGTAACATGCTAGAAATGCTGTCAGCTGTGTTAAGAGACCCACCATGGGGGTGCTGCCATACAGATAATTTGTTCGCGGTGTTGTGTGTGCATCAGTTTGTCACACCAAATTTAATTTCTTTGGCTGAAACGGCTCTCCCACGGAGACGGCACATAACCAGAATGCCTGCATGTAGATATTTTTTTTAAGTTTTTGTTTGCAATTTGAAATCACATTTGTTATCAAACTGGAATTTTCCATCATCATTATGTGTTTGCGTATCAGTGGATTTTTTCCCTTTCCTGTACTGTATTTGTTCAACATATCAAAATAGATGTGTCACAGAAGTTGGCCAGAAACAGCATGCCTTTTTTTTCTTTTCTTTTTTCTCCAAGCCATAAATTGCATCCAGCACACATGTCCTTCAGTTGTATTCTCCAACCACTCTCCCTTATTGTAGTGTCTTTAGGGTCAGGGTTTCTCCTTTATTGTAGCGTCTTTAGGGTCAGGGTTTCTCCTTTATTGTAGTGTCTTTAGGGTCAGGGTTTCTCCTTTATTGTAGCGCCTTTAGGGTCAGGGTTTCTCCTTTATTGTAGCGCCTTTAGGGTCAGGGTTTCTCCTTTATTGTAGCGTCTTTAGGGTCAGGGTTTCTCCTTTATTGTAGGGTCTTTAGGGTCAGGGCTTCTCCTTTATTGTAGGGTCTTTAGGGTCAGGGCTTCTCCTTTATTGTAGTGTCAGGGTTTCTCCTTTATTGTAGTGTCTGTAGGATCAGGGTTTTCTCCTTTACTATAGTGTCTGTAGGGTCAGGGTTTCTCCTTTATTGTAGTGTCTTTAGGGTAAGGTTTTCTCCTTTATTGTAGGGTAAGGGTTTCTCCTTTATTGTAGGGTCAGGGTTTCTCCTTTATTATAGTGTCTGTAGGGTCAGGGTTTCTCCTTTATTGTAGCGTCTTTAGGGTCAGGGTTTCTCCTTTATTGTAGGGTCTTTAGGGTCAGGGTTTCTCCTTTATTGTAGTGTCTGTAGGGTCAGGGCTTCTCCTTTATTGTAGTGTCAGGGTTTCTCCTTTATTGTAGTGTCTGTAGGATCAGGGTTTTCTCCTTTACTATAGTGTCTGTAGGGTAAGGGTTTCTCCTTTATTGTAGGGTCAGGGTTTCTCCTTTATTATAGTGTCTGTAGGGTCAGGGTTTCTCCTTTATTGTAGGGTCAGGGTTTCTCCTTTCTTGTAGTGTCTTTAGGGTCAGGTTTTCTCCTTTATTGTAGTGTCTGTAGGGTCAGGGTTTCTCCTTTATTGTAGTGTCTTTAGGGTCAGGGTTTCTCCTTTATTGTAGTGTCTGTAGGGTCAGGGTTTCTCCTTTATTGTAGTGTCTTTAGGGTAAGGTTTTCTCCTTTATTGTAGGGTAAGGGTTTCTCCTTTATTATAGTGTCTGTAGGGTCAGGGTTTCTCCTTTCTTGTAGTGTCTTTAGGGTCAGGTTTTCTCCTTTATTGTAGTGTCTGTAGGGTCAGGGCTTCTCCTGTATTGCAGTGTCTTTAGGGTCAGGGCGTCTCCTGTATTGCAGTGCCTTTAGGGTCAGGGTGTCTCCTGTATTGTAGTGTCTTTAGGGTCAGGGCTTCTCCTGTATTGCAGTGTCTTTAGGGTCAGGGCTTCTCCTGTATTGCAGTGTCTTTAGGGTCAGGGGTTCTCCTGTATTGTAGTGTCTTTGGGGTCAGGGTTGTCTCCTGTATTGTAGTGTCTTTGGGGTTAGGGTTGTCTCCTGTATTGTAGTGTCTTTAGGGTCGGGGTGTCTCCTGTATTGTAGTGTCTTTAGGGTCGGGGTGTCTCCTGTATTGTAGTGTCTTTAGGGTCGGGGCGTCTCCTGTATTGTAGTGTCTTTAGGGTCAGGGGTTCTCCTTTATTGTAGTGTCTTTAGGGTCAGGGTGTCTCCTGTATTGTAGTGTCTTTAGGGTCAGGGTTTCTTCTTTATTCTACTGTCTTTAGGGTCAGGGTTTCTTCTTTATTCTACTGTCTTTAGGGTCAGGGTTTCTTCTTTATTCTACTGTCTTTAGGGTCAGGGTTTCTCCTTTATTGTAGTGTCTTTAGGGTCAGGGTTTCTCCTTTATTGCAGTGTCTTTAGGGTCAGGGTTTCTCCTTTATTGTAGTGTCTTTAGGGTCAAGGGTTTCTCCTTTATTGTAGTGTCTGTAGGGTCAGGGTTTCCTCCTTTACTGTATTGTCTGTAGGGTCAGGGTTTGTACTTTATTGCAGTGTCTCTAGGGTCAGGGTTTGTACTTTATTGCAGTGTCTCTAGGGTCAGGGTTTCCTCCTTTACTGTAGTGTCTGTAGGGTCAGGGTTTGTGCTTTATTGCAGTGTCTCTAGGGTCAGGGTTTGTACTTTATTGTAGTGTCTTTAGGGTCAGGGTTTCTCCTTTAGTGCAGTGTGTTTAGGGTCAGGGCTTCTCCTTTATTGTAGTGTTTTTAGGGTCAGGGTTTCTCCTTTTGTTGTAGTGTCATTAGGGTCAGGGGTTCTCCGTCATTGTAGCGTCTGTAGGGTCAGTGTTTCTCCTTTATTGTAGCGTCTTTAGGGTCAGGGGTTCTCCTGTATTGTAGCGTCTTTGGGGTCAGGGTTGTCTCCTGTAGTGTAGTGTCTTTGGGGTTAGGGTTGTCTCCTGTATTGTAGTGTCTTTAGGGTCGGGGTGTCTCCTGTATTGTAGTGTCTTTAGGGTTCGGGGTGTCTCCTGTATTGTAGTGTCTTTAGGGTCAGGGCGTCTCCTGTATTGCAGTGTCTTTAGGGTCAGGGCGTCTCCTGTATTGCAGGGTCTTTAGGGTCAGGGCGTCTCCTGTATTGCAGGGTCTTTAGGGTCAGGGCGTCTCCTGTATTGCAGGGTCTTTAGGGTCAGGGTTCTCCCTTATTGCAGGGTCTTTAGGGTCAGGGCGTCTCCTGTATTGCAGTGTCTTTAGGGTCAGGGCTTCTCCTGTATTGTAGTGTCTTTAGGGTCAGGGTTTTCTCCTTTATTGTAGTGTCTTTAGGGTCAGGGCTTCTCCTGTATTGTAGTGTCTTTAGGGTCAGGGTGTCTCCCTTATTGTAGTGTCTTTAGGGTTTCTCCTTTATTGCGTCGTCTTTAGGGTCAGGGTGTCTCCTTTATTGTAGTGTCTGTAGGGTCAGGGTTTCCTCCTTTACTGCAGTGTCTCTAGGGTCAGGGTTTGTACTTTATTGCAGTGTCTCTAGGGTCAGGGTTTCTCCTTTATTGTAGTGTCTTTAGGGTCAGGGCTTCTCCTTTGTTGTAGCGTTTTTAGGGTCAGGGCTTCTCCGTCATTGTAGCGTCTTTAGGGTCAGGGGTTCTCCGTCATTGTAGCGTCCGTAGGGTCAGTGTTTCTCCGTCATTGTAGCGTCTTTAGGGTCAGGGGTTCTCCTGTATTGTAGTGTCTTTAGGGTCAGGGGTTCTCCTGTATTGTAGTGTCTTTGGGGTTAGGGTTGTCTCCTGTATTGTAGTGTCTTTAGGGTCAGGGTGTCTCCTGTATTGTAGTGTCTTTAGGGTCAGGGTTTCTTCTTTGCTGTAGTGTCTTTAGGGTCAAGGGTTTCTCCTTTATTGTAGTGTCTTTAGGGTCAGGGGTTCTCCTGTATTGTAGTGTCTTTAGGGTCAGGGGTTCTCCTGTATTGTAGTGTCTTTAGGGTCAGGGTGTCTCCTGTATTGTAGTGTCTTTAGGGTCAGGGCGTTCCCTTGTATTGTAGTGTCTTTAGGGTCAAGGGTGTCTCCTGTATTGTAGTGTCTTTAGGGTCAGGGCGTTCCCTTGTATTGTAGTGTCTTTAGGGTCAGGGCGTCTCCTGTATTGTAGTGTCTTTAGGGTCAGGGCGTTCCCTTGTATTGTAGTGTCTTTAGGGTCAAGGGTGTCTCCTGTATTGTAGTGTCTTTAGGGTCAAGGGTTTCTCCTTTGTTGTAGTGTCTTTAGGGTCAAGGGTTTCTCCTTTATTGTAGTGTCTGTAGGGTCAAGGGTTTCCGCCTTTACTGCAGTGTCTGTAGGGTCAGGGTTTCCGCCTTTATTGCAGTGTCTGTAGGGTCAGGGGTTCTCCTGTATTGTAGTGTCTTTAGGGTCAGGGCGTCTCCTGTATTGTAGTGTCTTTGGGGTTAGGGTTGTCTCCTGTATTGTAGTGTCTTTGGGGTCAGGGTTGTCTCCTGTATTGCAGTGTCTTTAGGGTCAGGGCTTCTCCTGTATTGTAGTGTCTTTAGGGTCAGGGCTTTCCCTTGTATTGTAGTGTCTTTAGGGTCAGGGCGTCTCCTGTCATTCTCTGTCATTGTAGCGTCTTTAGGGTCAGGGGTTCTCCGTCATTGTAGGGTCAGTGTTTCTCCTTTATTGTAGCGTCTGTAGGGTCAGTGCGTCTCCTGTATTGTAGTGTCTTTAGGGTCAGGGCGTCTCCTGTCATTGTAGCGTCTTTAGGGTCAGGGGTTCTCCGTCATTGTAGCGTCTTTAGGGTCAGGGCGTCTCCTTTATTGTAGTGTCTTTAGGGTCAGGGTTTCTCCTGTATTGCAGTGTCTTTAGGGTCAGGGCTTCTCCTGTATTGTAGTGTCTTTAGGGTCAGGGCTTTCCCTTGTATTGTAGTGTCTTTAGGGTCCCTTGTATTGTAGTGTCTTTAGGGTCAGGGCTTTCCCTTGTATTGTAGTGTCTTTAGGGTCAGGGGTTCTCCTGTATTGTAGTGTCTTTAGGGTCAGGGCTTTCCCTTGTATTGTAGTGTCTTTAGGGTCAGGGCGTCTCCTGTCATTCTCTGTCATTAGGGTCAGTGTTTCTCCTTTATTGTAGCGTCTGTAGGGTCAGTGCGTCTCCTGTATTGTAGTGTCTTTAGGGTCAGGGCGTCTCCTTTATTGCAGTGTCTTTAGGGTCAGGGTTTCTCCTGTATTGCAGTGTCTTTAGGGTCAGGGCTTTCCCTTGTATTGCAGTGTCTTTAGGGTCAGGGCTTTCCCTTGTAGTGTCTTTAGGGTCCCTTGTATTGTGTCTTTTGGGTCAGGGCTTTCCCTTGTATTGTAGTGTCTTTAGGGTCAGGGGTTCTCCTGTATTGTAGTGTCTTTGGGGTCAGGGGTTCTCCTGTATTGTAGTGTCTTTGGGGTCAGGGTCGTCTCCTGTATTGTAGTGTCTTTAGGGTCAGGGGTTCTCCTTTATTGTAGTGTCTTTAGGGTCAGGGGTTCTCCTTTATTGTAGTGTCTTTAGGGTCAGGGTGTCTCTTGTATTGTAGTGTCTTTAGGGTCAGGGTTTCTTCTTCTTTGCTGTAGTGTCTTTAGGGTCAGGGTTTCTTCTTTATTCTACTGTCTTTAGGGTCAGGGCTTCTTTATTCTACTGTCTTTAGGGTCAGGGCTTCTTTATTCTACTGTCTTTAGGGTCAGGGCTTCTCCTTTATTGCAGTGTCTTTAGGGTCAAGGGTTTCTCCTTTATTGTAGTGTCATTAGGGTCAGGGGTTCTCTCCGTCATTGTAGGGTCAGGGGTTCTCCGTCATTGTAGCGTCTGTAGGGTCAGTGTTTCTCCTTTATTGTAGCGTCTTTAGGGTCGGGGCGTCTCCTGTATTGTAGCGTCTTCAGGGTCGGGGCGTCTCCTGTATTGTAGCGTCTTTAGGGTCAGGGCGTCTCCTGTATTGTAGCGTCTTTAGGGTCAGGGTTTCTCCTTTATTGCAGTGTCTTTAGGGTCAGGGTTTCCTCCTTTACTGTATTGTCTGTCGGGTCAGGGTTTGTACTTTATTGCAGTGTCTGTCTGCAGGGTCAGGGTTTGTACTTTATTGCAGTGTCATTAGGGTCAGGGGTTCTCCTTTTGTTGTAGTGTCATTAGGGTCAGGGGTTCTCCGTCATTGTAGCGTCTTTGGGGTCAGGGTTTCTTCTTTGCTCTACTGTCTTTAGGGTCAAGGGTTTCCTCCTTTAGTGCAGTGTCTTTAGGGTCAAGGGTTTCCTCCTTTAGTGCAGTGTCTCTAGGGTCAAGGGTTTCCTCCTTTAGTGCAGTGTCTCTAGGGTCAGGGTTGTCTCTTGTATTGTAGTGTCTCTAGGGTCAGGGTTGTCTCTTGTATTGTCGTGTCTCTAGGGTCAGGGTTGTCTCCTCTATTGTCGTGTCTTTAGGGTCAGGGCGTCTCCTGTATTGTCGTGTCTTTAGGGTCAGGGCGTCTCCTGTATTGTCGTGTCTTTAGGGTCAGGGCGTCTCCTGTATCGTGTCTTTAGGGTCAGGGCGTCTCCTGTATTGTGTCTTTAGGGTCAGGGCTTCTTTTGTTGTAGAGTCTTTAGGGTCAGGGCTTCTCCTTTATTGTAGCGTCTGTAGGGTCAGGGTTTCTCCTTTATTGTAGCGTCTTTAGGGTCAGGGCTTCTCCTTTATTGTAGCGTCTTTAGGGTCAGGGTTTCTCCTTTATTGTAGCGTCTGTAGGGTCAGGGTTTCTCCGTCATTGTAGCGTCTGTAGGGTCAGGGTTTCTCCGTCATTGTAGCGTCTTTAGGGTCAGGGCGTCTCCTGTATTGTAGCGTCTTTAGGGTCAGGGCGTCTCCTGTATTGTAGGGTCAGGGTTTTCTCCTTTATTGCGTCGTCTTTAGGGCAAGCCCTTCCCATTTAGTTTAGATCTTCAGCTCTAGGTTTTCTCCGTGAATGTATTGTCTCAGGGTTTGGTTTTTGTCCCTTTTATTGGGCCATCTGTAGGCCAAGGCTTTCTCCATCGTACTGTCTTTAGGGTAAGCTTTTCTCCTTTATTGTACCCATCTGTAGGGCAAGGTTTTCCGATTTATTGTATCTTTAGCACTAGGTTTTCCTGTATTGTGTTTTTAAGGCAAGGTTTTCTCCTTTAATGTACTATCTTTAGGGCAAGGTTTTCTCATGCTTAGTACTACACCCTGCCCAGGTTTGCAATACACTGCAGAGAATTTCTGGAAACAAACGATGTGCTTCGTATCAAATCCCCGATTGAACTTTATCCACCTCCCAGCCTTCTAACAATTCTATATTGTGTTTCGTTGATAATGTATTGTTATTACTATGGACTGTCTGGTTAATGTGGTGACTGTTTGAAATCTGAGTTGTCGTTTTTGTGTTGATGAATTCAGTGATATACAAAAGGACCACCCTCTGAATGAGAGGATTTAGTATGGAAAAAGACTGAATGGTGGCAGTGTGGTGGTGGTGGTTGGTTTTGTTGTTTTTATTTTTAATTGTGAGGAAATGGTGTTTTTTTCTTTTAAAAAGAAAAAAACACCACCAAAAATTGCAGAAATACCTTACATTCACCAATCCATGTTGTGTAATTGTAACTTTTGAGCATCACGTGTAATACATATTCTTCATCATCATCATCATGCTTTTGTATGCATACATTTGCACTTGATCTGTCTCCCTTCCATCTGCTACTCCTCCCTCTCTCACACACACACACACACTCTTTCAATCTACTGCATGCATACACACCATTCTTTTATTCAAAACCTGTTTTCACTAATCTTTTGACATATCTCTCTCTCTCCCTAAATGAAATACAGCCTCTGCAGTTTGCATCATTGCGTATTGAAACGTGCAGCCCGCTGATCTATTTTGGAGAATTTATCAGTTTCGTTTTGTTCATGAATACAAGTTGTGTGTGGTATGTGACCCCTAGCCCCCTCTCTCTCTCTCTCTCTTAGAGGTTAGCAGTATCACTGTGTAGTGTTGGATTTAGTTGCACGATGAAGCCCCCAACCCCTTCTCTCGTTTTGGAAGGCATGAATGGGATGTTTCTTGTTTGCTCATGTGTGCATGTTACAGTGTTGCTCATGAGTGGTTTAATTTGGTTCCATTTGAAGAAAAAAAAAATAAAACAAAAGGACACACCATGTTTCGTGTGTGTGCACGCGTGCGTGTGCGTGCACACTGTCAGTTTAGCGGCATTGGAAAGTCACAAGCAAGCGATCCTTGTGTTGTTCTTTTGCCGGTCTCATTGGGCTTGCTTGTTCTCTCTCTTTTTTCCTCCTGGTTTGAACGAATCATAAATTAGTCTTGCCTTGATGATTTAACTGAATTAAGATTTGGGGGGAAAAAGAAGAAAAAAGTCGTCAACTTGCACATGTATTTCATCCTAAAAGGAAACATTGTTTCTGATCACAGCCATATCACAGTTGGAATAAGTATATAATCAACATGAAATATGTCCAGCTGATCATTTGTTACTCTGAAACCTGAAAACATGCATACACCTACCCACAACATCCACACCCACTAAAAAACAAAAAAACAAAAAAAAACCCTATATTCATTGGCATAAACAATATTTGAAACAGTACCTCTAACAATTTGGTCTCAAACAATTGACAGGAAAATGTTTAGAAAAAGAGGGAGGAAGGTGGGGCATGGGAAATAAAGCATTCTTTTGAAAAAGGGCATATTTAAAGCATGCCCCCCCCCAACCCCTCCTCAAGTTGCAGTCCAAAACCTTTTTTTTTTTTTTTAAGTGAGGACAGCCGTTAATGGCCATGGTGGTTGTGAATTCATGTTCACTGTGTCAACAAGGGCTCTGCATGTGAAGGTGTGGCCCAACCCCTCTTCTTCAGACATTTAACCTTCTGGGGGGATTTCTCCAACAGGTCAGGTATACCACCATTCACACCTGGGTGGAGCGAGGATAATCAGAATGAAGTGCTGTTCCCAAGGGCAGTACACTGTGCTGAGAAGGAACCCGGAACGCTGATCACTGGTGAACACCCGATCAGAAATCAAAATGAAGTGCTGTTCACAAGGACAGTACACTGTGCTGAGAAGGAACACAGAACACTGATCACTGGTTAACACCCGATCAGAAATCAAACGCCTGACCGATTCAGCAATGGCACTTCTCAGAACAAATGACCGACAATAAAAAATCAATGCCAAACAAGAAAAAGTGACCACAGCAAACTCCTTTTTGTTAAAAGATATAATCAGTCTAGAACAAATCAAGCAACAAACCCCCGCCCCCAGCACCCCCCCCCCCCCCCCCCAAAAAAAAAGAAAGAAAATGATTCAGTCAAAACGTGAACGCTGAAATATACACGAATGGAAATCAAATATGGCATCAATCAGCTGGAATGTATCACACCATCAAAAAGCCAAAAGGTAATCTATCTATATTCAATGAAACGTCAAAAATTCAAAACAAAGCAAAAAGGTATGATGATAATGATGATAAATATCACAGCTGTCATTATGATGCTTTGCAATGATGTATGTGTGTCACACACACACACAATCTTTGTATGGATCGTTAGATGTGTGAGAATCTGTAAAATGTTCAGGGAACAATTTTTCTTGTAAATGTAACAGATATTAATTTTCTGAGAACTGGGAAGCAAATTGCAATTCGAAAATTATGGCAGATCAAGACACATTTAAGCACACAGTTCTACAATAATATTATGCACCTCCATTTGTACAGAAAACAAAGCCTTAACACGGGACTCCATTTGTACACGGGACTCCATTTGTACAGAAAACAAAGCCCTAACACATGACTCCATTTGTACAGAAAACAAAGCCCTAACAGGACTCCATTTGTACAGAAAACAAAGCCCTAACACAGGACTCCATTTGTACAGAAAACAAAGCCCTAACACAGGACTCCATTTGTACAGAAAACAAAGCCCTTACAGGACTCCATTTGTACAGAAAACAAAGCCCTAACAGGACTCCATTTGTACAGAAAACAAAGCCTTAACACAGGGCTCCATTTGTACAGAAAACAAAGCCCTAACAGGACTCCATTTGTACAGAAAACAAAGCCCTAACACAGGACTCCATTTGTACAGAAAACAAAGCCCTGACACACCACACACAACTGAAAATCAACACAAACCTTGGGGCCTCAGTACATCTGAAAATATTTCACAGTTAACAGCTCCAATCAGAATTCGATAGAGAGTGGTGCATCTTTGATGGCCTGACTGACTGAATGTAGATATCAAAGATAGACAGAAAAAAATGTGGTAAGAGATAACTTGCTGAGAAGCTTTGCAACCACGTACAGGTGTGAAATCACAGTTCAGAGATAAAAGTTTGGATTAAACTTCTCTTGAAAAAGAAAGTTTGAGACTTCACTTACCATCCTTAATCAGTTAATGAATAAATCAACGAACAATGTATGAAAAGAAAGAAAATGTTTCAATCAAAAAGTGAAAGGTGAAATATACCATGTTTGGAAATCAAATATGGCGTCAGGGGTGTGGTGTTGGCGTGCCGAGGCTGCTTTAGACCTTCTTCTATCCTTGTGTTGTCCAAAACAGACCTATTTTTACCTTTTATCTTACGTCTCTGCGCACACAGGTCAACAATAGTCAATTGGAAGCCTGACGTTTGTGAAGGGAAGCAAACCCAACGCTTTCCACACGTTTATAACAAAGAGTGCCTTCCCTTGCTCCCGCGAAGCCACTGTTGTGTGCTACTTCTCTGGGCTATACCGTGGCTGTGGATTTCACTCCATTTTGATAACCGCCCACAGACTGGCTTGTGTATGTGGTGACAAGCTTCCATCATCACTGGCTGTACCCATGTGAGGCAGGCCTAAAGTGGATTACCAACAACTGAAATAAACAGAATGTAGTTTTAAAAAACGAAATAACTCTAGTAAACTGTGTCGCCAATACTCATGAAAAAATGATATGCTGTAAACGCAAAGTGCAAGCCAAAACACAACACTATTGAATAACGTGCCACCATCCCTTCTCTCAAAATGCATAGAAAGAATAAATTTTAAGGAAAAACAAATATTGATGATAACTTTATCACAGCTGAACGCTTGGTCGAGTTTCTCAGTCTTACTGAACTGTGAATCCAAAGGGGTTAAGAAATATTATAAATAAATCGCCACATAATCGCTTGGTGTGTAGTATTCAGCTACAAAGCCTGGAACTGCGACAAATCTACATCCACCCATTGGAGCAACCAGCATTTGCATACATGACCTCAGTCCTGAACAGGTCCACTGAAGCAGACTTTGAAGATTAAATCTGGTTCAGATGCCCAACCCATAATCGATTCAGCCACTGTCGAGGGTCTTTCACCTCAAACCAGAGTGTACAGGACCCAAAGTAACAAAGATGTGTGTGTGTGTGTGTGATCCATCTCCCCGAAGCGCACAGCCCTTGGTCTGACTAAAACGAAATGGAACAAGAGAGTACTTGGAGAGAAGGACTGAGAGACCAGTCCATCAGTTACTTCTATCCCATTCGGATAAGAGCAACATAATTATGGTGGTGTGTGTGTGTGCGCGCGCGTATGTGATGCGTTTGCACGCGCGAGGCCTCTGTGTGTGTGTGTGTGTGTGTGTGTGTGTGTGTGTGTGTGTGTGTGATTAACATTGCAAGCGTTGCTACAGACATCAGTGCGTTCATGCTTGTGTGTGTGAATGTGTTTGATTTCGCAGACAGGAAGTATATACAGTACTGATGCATACGCGCATCTGGCTTCGATGACACGTAACTGAATCCCCCAAACCTTGTGCAACACTCCACACAAAAACCTGATTTTCAGTAACCTATTTTAGAGATTTGCTTTCTTTCTTAAAAACAACTTAATGTACTGCAGCTACATGAATGCGTAAATTGCATAAGTTCGGCCCTTTTTTTAATACCATTATAAAACGATTTTTTGTAGATCTAATCAAAAGATGCATTCCTAAAATGTTGCACTTGTATGTGCTATACAGTCTCCGCAATACTGGATCCGCATATCACAAACATCCAAACTATAAACAGCTACACATTTGTATCTGTCGAACTTAAGGTAGTCCCATCTTTCCCACGGTTTACTCATCAGATACTTCATTAAAAAACACACCAAAAAACCAGTAAACTTTGAATTGCCCAGTGAAAGAATCCGGTTGTGACAGACTTTTCAAGTCAGGCAAGATGGTGTAGGAAGAAGGGTCATCGATTACTGAGAATTTTCACTGAGCATGTTCTTTCTAGTTAATTCAGTACCCTCTCTAAAAATACTGGTATACAATAAATAACGTCGATGGCGTAGTTAGTGTCATTTTCTGTGGTCTGCTAGAATTTCGTGTTGTTTTTTCTTGTGTGCATTTTTTCGTTTAACCGCAGACATGAATGTTCATTCCGTGGAGGCAGCTGAAGCATAAAATCCGGCAAAGAATCGGGAACAACACAAGTAAATCTTGCGGCTCCGGTGGCTAAACAAAAAACGATTCGGAAATCTGGATAATTTACACCCCCGGCCCATAATTGGTATGTGTGATTGTTAAAGTTTCAGTTGCCAAGGCCATACTGACGCTTATATACAACCATACAGACAGACAGGGTAAGGTAATATTTGCTGTAGAAATGTGCAGAGCTCAGGTCAACATAAACACACATAGTTTAAAACGTACGAAAAAAAAAAAGAAAAAAAAAAAAAAGAAAAGAGAGAGAAAGAGTGAGAGAGAAAGATCAATCTGACAGAGAGAGAGAGAGAGAGAGAGAGAGATTCTGTGAACATTAATTTCTCAGAGTTACTAGCACTGTGTAACTGTGGGTGGCTTCTTTTGACGCACGCTCAGCAGGAGCTGCCTCCCTTGCCGTAGATGCTGGTTCAGCTGAGCGACCTCGTGCCTGTGTTTCTGTTCCAACCACCCCGCCCCCTTCTCTCTTTCGTCCTCCGACACTGCCACACATTCGCCCTCCTTGCCATCATTCAAACGTTTGACTTTACCTCTCTGTTTCACTGCCCTGTCTCTGTTTCGTCGCAGCCATTCTTCGTGAGCGCTGGTGATGTGGTGCTGCAGGAATTCCCCCCCGA
Organism: Babylonia areolata; assembly: GCF_041734735.1. Taxonomy (NCBI): domain Eukaryota; kingdom Metazoa; phylum Mollusca; class Gastropoda; order Neogastropoda; family Buccinidae; genus Babylonia; species Babylonia areolata. The sequence goes on along the minus strand of NC_134901.1, from coordinate 44,021,818 downwards.
TGACACCGTTTGGCTGCCGGTATTCTACTTCCTTGCGCATGCGTTGTCGCTGATGACGCATTTCCGCTCCCCGTTTGTCGATCTTTTCGCGCCATTCGTTGAAGGACGGGGGAGGGGGAGGGTGTGGAGGGGCGGGCTGGGTGTCGTGGAACAAGTGTCGTTCTATGGCCGCCAGTCGGTCCATGTCCGCACGGAGGATGGCCTGTGCAATGGGTGGACTGACTGGTCAACATTTGTCACATGCCACTTCAGTCCACACACACTTGTGTGCCCATTGTCAAGGCATGACTACGGCACACAACGGCCTACAATTGTCGTGTGCACATGAACACACTAACGCCAACATACATACGCATACATCAGTGCACGCACGGACACACACACACACACACACACACACACACACACTGAGAGGCAACATAGATCGCAAACCCTAATGCTCAACAGTTCTAAATTTGACACCCCCCAGCACAGAAAGAGGTTGGTCTCTCTGCACTAACCTCCATTTGTGTACATAGCCTAGGAAGCCCAGGACAAGTATTTCGTACTCTGAGGGACACAGAGTGACAGACTGGAAGACAGACTGGAAGACAGACTGGAAGACAGACCAAACACAAGGGAAAACACAAACAAACAAAAAACCAAAAGCAAAACCCGACTAAACAACGATACACGAGAAGCCAGATAAAGAAAAAAGAAGAACAGTAAAACAGTGCAGCCTAGAAGGAAGGAAGGAAGGGGTGTGTGTGTGTGTGCGTGCGTGTGTGCATGTATGTGTGTGTGTGTGGTGTCAAAACCTTCACGACAGCAGTTAAGTGGACCTCATTTTACCCATTAAAGAGTACGTACATGAACATCTCGTGAATTGTACCAACACCAGAATAAGCTTTTCCAGAGTTGTACCAATACCTGCCTGAGTTTCTCTACAGTTGTACCAATACCAGCATGAAATACTACCGAGTTGTACCAATACCAGCACGAAATACTACCGAGTTGTACCAATACCGGCACGAAATACTACAGAGTTGTACCAATACCGGCACGAAATACTACCGAGTTGTACCAATACCGGCACGAAATACTACCGAGTTGTACCAATACCGGCATGAAATACTACAGAGCTGTACCAATACCAGCATGAAATACAACCGAGTTGTACCAATACCAGCATGAAATACTACAGAGCTGTACCAATACCAGCATGAAATACTACCGAGTTGTACCAATACCAGCACGAAATACTACCGAGTTGTACCAATACCAGCACGAAATACTACCGAGTTGTACCAATAACAGAATTAAATACTACAGATTTGTACCAATACCAGCATGAAATACTACAGAGCTGTACCAATACCAGCACGAAATACTACCGAGTTGTACCAATACCGGCACGAAATACTACCGAGTTGTACCAATACCGGCACGAAATACTACCGAGTTGTACCAATACCAGCACGAAATACTACAGAGTTGTACCAATACCAGCATGAAATACTACCGAGTTGTACCAATACCGGCACGAAATACTACAGAGCTGTACCAATACCGGCATGAAATACTACCGAGTTGTACCAATACCTGCATGAGCTTCTTGCGTTTCTCAGCGTGCTCTGTCCAGTCCTGAAAGGTCAAGGCCATGGCTAGCAGAGCCTTTCGCTTCTCCTCAAGCTCCTTCTTCGCCTCCTGCACAACATGGGACCGGTGGTTATAATCATCCGTGTGCCCGTGTTAACTCACTCGTCTGTGTACACACACGCACGCACACACAACGACAAACACACTCGCACGTATGCACGTAGCGCCATAGGTCGTGCATGTGTAAACACACACGTCTGTGCGCGCGCGCGGGCGCGAACACACACATCCCCACGCACAACCATAAGATAAGATTAAACCATGCCCTAATGTCAAAATCAGTAAAAAAAAAAAAAAAAAAATAAAAAAAGTTTTGAAATTTAGGGTTCTCTCTTATGCTCGTACACATGGGTCTACTGACACATGCATTTGCGCACGCGCGGACACACACACACACACACACACACACACACACACACACACACACACACACACATTATGCGATAGCTCACGCACGCACGCACACATGCACTCAGGAAGAAGAAGAAGAAGAAAGGCGGAAGAAGAAGGAGAGAGTAGAGAAGAAGGTGAGCGCTGACCTCCGTGTTGTGCTGGGTGCCCTGTGGCCCCGCGGACCCCCGCTTCTTGCGGTGCTGCCACTGTCTGTAGGTGGACAGGTACCCGTCTGTGTCGGTCTCTCTGCCTCCCTCCCTCACACCCTGGCCCCGTACCTGTACCACGGGTAATCATCATCATGATTGTATGTTAAAATGTATGTATGTATGCAGTGTGTGTGTGTGTGTGTGTGTGTGTGTGTGTGTGTGTGTGTGTGTGTGTGTGTGTGTGTGTGTAGTCACATTTTGGTGTGTGTATGTAACATAGATATAATGTTTTATGTTAACAAAAGCGTTTTTGTAAAGCACCTAGAGCAGATTTGTGGATTGTGTGCTATATAAGTATCCATTATTATTATTATGATGATGATGATGACATAATGATGGCAGTAATGGTAATAACGATCATCATGACATGATAATGACAGAAGCAGTAGTAGTAATGATGATAATGATAATGATGATGATGATGATGACAATAATGATACTGATGACGATAATGATACTGACAATATTAATAATGACGGTGTTGATGATAATAATAACGATAATAATAATAATGATGATAATAATGACAATGATGATGATAATGATAACATTGATAGCAATAATAATACAATACCACTGATAATTATAACAATAATATCAATTATGACAATGATAATGACAATAGTAGTACTGATGATAATAATAATAAGAAGAATGATGATGGTGATGGTGACAATGGTAATGATAATAATGTAGATTTGTCAGTGGGCTCCTGCTACAAACGTTTCACTGGGTTCATAAAGTGGGTTGCTGTTCACGGTCCTTTCGTCCTGCTATGTAACTGGCTGTAGTCCTGTAGTTATGTTCTGTACCTCTGCAGACTGCCAGGGCCCGCCCACCGCACCCCCACCCCACCCCCCTTCCAGCTTGGACCAAGACAGCCAGCATGCATTTCAGGTGACGTCAATTTTTGTGAACAGGTACATTTTTAGATTTTGCTTAAAGTTGTTGTGGTTAGTAATATTTTTTTAATTAAACGTGATGGTAAATTATTCCAATACGTTCCCCCGCTGTATGTTAGGCTGGACTTTAAAAGATCAAGATTTGGACGAGGCATATGCATCTTATGTATTATCATGTACTAACGAAGCAGGTCAACGGGACAAACCCACCTCCACAAGGTGCTTCGGCTGTCTGCCTCTCTGAGGATGCGATGGAAGCGGGGACGTCGTTTGAGGCCGGTGTTTGAAATCTTTCAACCAATCGCTGACGATCTGCGAATGTTCTGCGGACCTGCTCATGTGATCTTCGTCATCCCCGGAAGTGTCGTCATCAGTGCTGTGCTGCTCTATCCGCTTCCGCTCCAGCCACTGCTCGAAGCTTTCTTTGGTCTCTGTGGGGGATTTGGAGTTCTGGCTTTTCAGCTTGGCGGTGGCATTTCTCTTCTGCTCCTCAGCCAGTCTGATCCTTCGCTTCATGGTCCTCCACGACTCCTGGTCCTTCTGGCGGGACACCAGCATGTGGGTGCTGCAACAGCAGGGGGATGGCGTGTGTGTGTGTGTGTGTGACTGCTGGGGTGGAGGGGGGGGGGGTGTTGTTGGTGTCCATGGATGTTGTCAACGTTCAGGGATAAACGGGTACACTGAGGACATGGCAAAGGAGGCTATGATACACACCTTGAAATGTCACCTGCATGACTCACTGGTTCACACAGTAACAATAAGATACACACCTTGAAATGTCACCTGCATGACTCACCGGTTCACACAGTAACAATAAGATACACACCTTGAAATGTCACCTGCATGACTCACCGGTTCACACAGTAACAATAAGATACACACCTTGAAATGTCACCTGCATGGCTCACTGGTTCACATAGTAACAATAAGATACACACCTTGAAATGTCACCTGCATGACTCACTGGTTCACACAGTAACAATAAGATACACACCTTGAAATGTCACCTGCATGGCTCACTGGTTCACATAGTAACAATAAGAAACACACCTTGAAATGTCACCTGCATGGCTCACTGGTTCAGAGAGCAACAATAATATACACACCTTGAAATGTCACCTGCATGACTCACTGGTTCACACAGCAACAATAAGATACACACCTTGAAATGTCACCTGCATGGCTCACTGGTTCAGATAGTAACAATAAGATACACACCTTGAAATGTCACCTGCATGGCTCACTGGTTCACATAGTAACAATAAGAAACACACCTTGAAATGTCACCTGCATGGCTCACTGGTTCAGAGAGCAACAATAATATACACACCTTGAAATGTCACCTGCATGACTCACTGGTTCACACAGCAACAATAAGATACACACCTTGAAATGCCACCTGCATGGCTCACTGGTTCAGATAGTAACAATAAGATACACACCTTGAAATGTCACCTGCATGACTCACTGGTTCACACAGTAACAATAAGATACACACCTTGAAATGTCACCTGCATGACTCACTGGTTCACACAGTAACAATAAGATACACACCTTGAAATGTCACCTGCATGGCTCACTGGTTCAGATATTAACAATAAGATACACACCTTGAAATGTCACCTGCATCACTCACAGGTTCACACAGTAACAATAAGATACACACCTTGAAATGTCACCTGCATGGCTCACTGGTTCAGATAGTAACAATAAGATACACACCTTGAAATGTCACCTGCATGGCTCACTGGTTCACACAGTAACAATACTATACACACCTTGAAATGTCACCTGCATGGCTCACTGGTTCAGATAGTAACAATAAGATACACACCTTGAAATGTCACCTGCATGGCTCACTGGTTCAGATAGTAACAATAAGATACACACCTTGAAATGTCACCTGCATGGCTCACTGGTTCACACAGTAACAATAAGATACACACCTTGAAATGTCACCTGCATGACTCACTGGTTCACACAGTAACAATAAGATACACACCTTGAAATGTCACCTGCATGACTCACTGGTTCAGATAGTAACAATAAGATACACACCTTGAAATGTCACCTGCATGACTCACTGGTTCAGATAGTAACAATAAGATACACACCTTGAAATGTCACCTGCATGGCTCACTGGTTCACACAGTAACAATAAGATACACACCTTGAAATGTCACCTGCATGACTCACTGGTTCAGAGAGCAACAATAAGATACACACCTTGAAATGTCACCTGCATGACTCACTGGTTCACATAGTAACAATAAGATACACACCTTGAAATGTCACCTGCATGACTCACTTTTTTTTTTTCTTTTTTTTTTCTTTTTTTCCCCTTCTCTTTAATTATTATTATTTTCATTGATGGCTTGATGTAAAAAAGCAATTGTTGCTTATTCAATTTACCATCATGAAATAAAATCTTGACTTGACTTGACACAGTAACAATGTAGAGATTCCGACTCACGCAACTTTTTATGAGTGTGTAATTATATAAGTGTCTTTAAAACTTGGAGGGGGGGGGGTCATGAAAAAGTCGGATGGTTCAGGATCGGCATATTGTTCTCTCTCTCTCTCTCTCTCTCTCTCTCTCTCGTTTTTCTGTTTTTGTTTTGAAAGCAGTCCTTGCCAATGTCCGGATCGTTTGAAGAGCAGAGAGCAGAGAAATTACAACAGAACAAAACAACAACATGCAGAGTCCAAGGGGAATTTTGGAGAAGAGAAAACTGTAAAGCAGAACCCCTGTGGCTAGCTAGCGTGAGGCTGTCCATGTCTTCACTCAAAGACTTTTAGCGAAAGACTGATCCAGATTCACCAAAGGGGGTGTGTTTGTTATGGAATCAGAATCACCGCCGTCAGTTGTGGACACTGAATGGAAATTCTGTCCCGGGAATGTTCCGCGTGCTGATCGAAGCATTGATAAAATGATACACTGAATGGAAAGCATGGCACTGATATCTGTCTGTTAAAATAATTATCAATATTAAAAGAAAGGAATTGAAATCGGATTTAGTATAAACAGTTCTACTTCACTGTTCAGTATTTCCATAGAGTTGAAGAAGGACTTACGGTTAAGAAATGCCTTAAAACAGTAAGACATGTTGCACGTTTTGCATCCTCGTCTACTCACCGAAATCTGTCGGAGACACGTGACCCCGTGGCGTGTGACGTCACCACACGCCCGCCGTCATCATCCGACTCGCCTCGGTCAGCATCACCACGGTTCACTCCCCTGATGCCGGAGTTGTCGCCCATGGGCAGGACCATCTCCGGAGCGCTGCAAGCGCTGAGCCCTTCCTGGGAGCCCAGCACGGACCCGCCGTCCACGGAGACCTCGTGAGGCTCGTGCAGGTCTGCAGGCGGGAGGCTGGACTCCGCTCTGGTGGGAGGCCGCCCCGGGGGTTCTACGGCAGGTCCGTGAGGCGGCTGGGAGCTGTGCCGGTGGTTGTTGTTGCTGCTGTTGTTGTTGTTGGTGGTGGTGGGGGTGGGGGTGGCGGGTGACGAGGGCCCGTGGGAGTGCGGGGACAGGGCCAGGAACCTGACCAAGGCAGACGGCCTCCTTGTCTTGACGGTCGTGTGCTGGCGGTCCAGGCTGGACAGGTTGGCGGTGGTGAGGGCGGAGAGGGAGGTGGTGGTGGTGGTGCAGGAGGAGGTGGTGGTAAGCACTGACCCGGGTCCCTTCATGGAGATCTCCTGCACGGAGGGTCTCAAGGGCAGCATCCGGGGCGGGACCGACCCCCCTCCAGTTTTGCTGGCGTCGCTCCAGCTGATGCCCGAACCCTTGCTCGCCCCCTGCCGGCCGCCGGAAGGACCCTCGCCGCCGGAGGACGGCGCCTGTCGACCGCGCGTGGAGGCGGCGCTGGGTGTGTGTGTGTCGTGACTGTCCCAGCAGTACAGCCCGTCCCAGTCCTGCCGGAACAAGGCACGGGGCTGGGGACCTCCCTTCGACTCTTTGGGTGGGTGCGAGGGGGTGTGAGGTGGTGGTGGTGGGTGTTTTCCCTGATCCCGCCTGCTGCTGGACGACGCCGGCTCCCGAGGAAGACGGCAGCGAGCCTCTGTCGTGACTCACGTGCTCCTGAGGGTGTCTGGGCTTCACGCTGCTGCCCCCGGAGGGAAAGGAGGGGTCCCTGTGACCCGAGGCCTCTGCCGGAACACGGAGCACGCGACGTCCCCTCCTCTTGACGGCGTCCGAGGGGCCCGAGGAGGCGGAGGAGGTGGCGGTGTTGGTGCTCTCCCCTTTGCTGTGCAGGTACAGGTGCCTCACCTTCCGGATGCACTGCTTGGCGTCCGCTCTGCGCGCCACCTCCACGGCCGTCACGCCGTCCACGTCACGTGACTCCAGCAGGGCATTGTGGGCCAGCAGCGCCTCCATCACCGCGTCATGGTCACGCGACATGGCGGCGAACAGCGGCGTCCTCCTGAAGGGCGTTCTGCCGTTGGGGTTGACACCTGTCGGGATAACAACACGTGAAACTGGGGGGACTGGAAGGAAGGTTGGAAGGAAGGAGGGAGGGGAGGGAGAGAGGAGGGAAGAAAGGATGGAAAGAAGGAAGGAAGGAAGGGAGGGAGGGAGGAAGGAAGGGAGGAAGGAAGGGAGGAAGGAAGGGAGGGAGGAAGGAAGGAAGGAAGGGAGGAAGGAAGGGAGGGAGGAAGAAAGAAAGGAGGGAAAGGGAATGAGGGAAAAATGAAGGAAGGGAGGAAGGGAGGGAGCAGAGAAGCGAGCGAGGAAGAGAAGAATGAATGAATGAAAGTAAGGCAGGAAAGGATGGAGAGAAGGAGAGAAAGAAAGAAAGGAAGGGAGAGAACCGGGAAGGAAGGGAGAGAGGAAGGAAGAGAGGAAGGAAGAGAGGGTGGGAAGCGGAAGGGAAGGAAGAAAGGAAAGGCGGCGACACTCACCCACAGCCAGCAGGGCCCGCACCATGCCCGTCATGCCCAGGAAGGACGCCACGAACAGCGCCACGGCCCCCCTCTCACTCACCACCCCCAGGGCCATCCCCTCCTCCTCCGCGTCCCCCCACACCACCTCCCCCTCGCCCACGTGCACGGCCCCGTGCCGGATCACGTGCTGCACGTGGTTGGCCACGACGAGGTCGTGCAGCTCCTGCCAGCTGTCCAGGAATACGGCCCGGATGACGTAGCCGTCCCACACGTTCACGTCCATCCTCAGCACGTGGTCCTCGTGCAGCACCTGGCCGAGTGGATTTCATTTTCATTTTGTTGCTTAGCGTCAAACCATACAAATGCTCAACAGCGTCAACACAAAAACTGTCGCATCTACAAAAAAAAAACCCCAAAAACCCCCACAAAACAACACACTAAGACAAACCCACAAAACACAGTTCATGACACAGTATCCCAACCATTTAGTTCCTTACGGCCAATAAGACCAGGCCATGCTGGGGGCACCAGCCACTCCATTTAAATGTATCATCCCCAGGTCACAAAAATTCGTAAAAAAAAAGGAATAAACAATACTCAAAGCCAAACAAAAAAATACACAAAAAATGCCATATAGGTAAATAACACTACAGAATGGACCTGGCTGATTTTATAATCGATGGAAGGAAAAGTTGTTTTTTTTTTTTTGTTTTTTTAACAGACATTATTACCTCAGCATATCATTACAGAAAAGATGGCGAATCCATCAGCTTGCTATATAAGATTAATAACCTCTACTTTCTTCCGTGTAAAACTTATACGCGCTGAAGACAAAATATAGTAAAAAAAAAAAAAAAATTATGTGGTAATCAGCTCAGCCTATATCATTGTTTGTTTCACTGTCAGCAGTTACGTACCTTCTTGCCCAAGTATTTCACAGAGAATCCAGCAGATGATTTTTTGGGGAAGTAATTTATAACGTGGTTCTTATGGTCGAACTTTCAAAGGCACTAATTCAAAGCTCAGTTTCTACATTCCTTTAATATATATCAGAATTATGTTTATGGTTTTAGTTATCGTCATCATTTTTGATTTGTTACTGTTAAATCTAATTTCATGTTAGTTATGCATTTCTTAGTAGTTTTTTTTTACCTTTTATGGGTTTTTTTTCCTGACTTCTCTCCCCCCCCCCCCCCCACACACACTCCCCCGTCCCCTCCCCCCTTTTTATTATTTTTTCTTATATCATCTTCTTTGTTCGTGGGCTGCAGCTCCCACGTTCACTCGTATGTACACGAGTGAGCTTTTACGTGTATGACCTTTTTTTTTTATCCCGCCATATACGCAGCCATATTCCGTTTTCTTGGGTGTGTATGCTGGGTATGTCCTTGTTTCCATAACCCACGCTGACATGGATTACGGGATCTTTAACGTACGTATTTGATCTTCTGCTTGTGTATACACACGAAGGGGGATCAGGCACAAGCATGTCTGCAGACATGTTGACCCGGGAGATCGGAAAATTCTCCACCCTGCGCTGTTACCGAGATTGGAACCCGGGACCCTCAGATTGAAAGTCTAACGCTTTAACCACTCGGCTACTGCACGCGTCACTGATATCGTCTAACATGAACAGTGAACAGACGCCAAACAGCACAACAGGAGCGGCACCTGTCCCTCGGGGCTGGTCAGGCGGTACGTCTGTGCCGGCAGCCCCGCCGTCAGCTCCAGGTCCTTGCGGACGGTCCGGATGGAGGTGCCCGAGGCCAGCTGGCGGAGCGAGCACACGTCCTTGGAGGGCAGGACGACAAACAAGGTGAAGGACATGGCTCCTGGCGGGGGGAGGGAAGGGAGGGGTTGTGGGGGGGGAGAGGCGGTGGCTTCCTCCTCCTCCTCCTCCTCTTCTTCGTCGTCTTCTTCCTGTTCCTGTCTCATGCGTTTCTCACCAGTTCCTTGTTGTTGTCACGCCCCCTGTGGATCTGGACGTGCCTTCTGTTGCTGCCATCGTCATGGCGTTGTTTGTGTCGGGGCGTCCACTGCAGATCTCTGGAACTTGGAGAGATTCTGGAACAAAAAGATTCAAATGATAAATGTTTTCACAATTGAACAAAAAAGATTCAAATGATAAATGTTTTCACAATTGAACAAAAAAGATTCAAATGATAAATGTTTTCACAATTGAACAAAAAAGATTCAAATGATAAATGTTTTCACAATTGAACAAAAAAGATTCAAATGATAAATGTTTTCACAATTGAACAAAAAAGATTCAAATGATAAATGTTTTCACAGTCGATCAGAAACAGACAACCAGTGGAGAGACCGAAGGAGAGGAGAAACATGGTCAAATTTAGAAGCTCTGCAAATGAGTCTGGCAGCGTTATTCTGAATTTGTCGGAGACTGTCAAACAGATAATTGTGGGTATAAGACTCAGCAGTGTCAAACGTCATGTTTAGCAGTGTCAAACGTCATGTTTAGCAGTGTCAAACGTCATGTAAAGTAATACGTTATGTCTGTGTGTCGTGGGTGTAAGACTCAGCAGTGTCTGGTGATAAGGAAATCAGGTCAGAATGTTTTTCACACTGTTGTCTGAATGAATGAATGAATGAAAAAATTGAGTGAGTGAATGAAAGAAAGAATGGATGAACGAACGAACGAACGAACGAATGAATGAATGAATGAAACCGATCACCTCACTACCAAGACATCTATAACCCGTTTTCCAGCCGGTCCCTGGCATTAACTGTGTGTCTGCAGGTGCACCACGATCCAGAGCACAGCGTCCTTGCTCTAATCACTAGTGGCGACCCCCTCCACAGCTGCTGTGTGTATATACACACGACTCCCTCCTGTAAGGAGAAGTAAGCCAGTGCGGTGGGAATTGATTTCTCCTGACATGGGGGCTGGGGGGACTGGGGGGCTGGGGGGTGGGGGTGGAGGCGCCAACACTGTCACCTCTCTCCTTCCCCTGTTTTAACTCACTCAGTACGGCCAGTCCTCTCTTCTCCTCTACACAGACCCCTCGGATGTCCAGTGGGTGTCTGAATGACCCAACCTTTAGCTTCCGTTGTCAGAACTGTGGTATTCTTTGTCAACATTCACCTCTTCAGTATAAGAGCCTTCCGCCTGCAATATTTTGATGGTGGTAATTGGGGTGAAACGCTGTTAACGTCGTCTCTTTCGCCGTTCGTATGGAGAGAGAACCCCACATTTGAGTATGACTTGTAATCTGTCTGCCAACCTCCTCAGGCCACACACACATTACTGTAGCCAAGATGAGTTTCAGTTTCAGTTTCAGTAGCTCAAGGAGGCGTCACTGCGTTCGGACAAATCCATATACGCTACACCACATCTGCCAAGCAGATGCCTGACCAGCAGCGTAACCCAACGCGCTTAGTCAGGCCTTGAGAAAAAAAAGAAAAAAAAAAGAAAGCCAAGATGAAAGACCTGCGATTTGAATAGCTTTTGTAGATGATCAGACTTTTGCTTTTAGTTTGGAAAGTTATTCCTGAAAAAAAAAGAGTGCAGTAGGTAGTGAATGAATACTCAATACATAGCTACTGCTGTAACTATTAACATAAAGGGAAGAAGACAAAAATGACTGCAGGATTCTTCAAAGACAAAAAACTAAAGTTTATACGAACCTTTTTGGTGGTAGTTGAATCCTCTTTGATTTTGCACGACGTTTCGGACCATAGGCCCGTTGTCAAGTGAAGAGAAAAGGACAGTGTGAATAGGAAAGCCTATGTGAGGAAAGGGTGATGACATCTCACTACTTTCTGTTTTGATGGGCCATGCACACTAAACACTTGCTGATCACCATTCAGTGCAATACACACTCACTCACACACACACACACACACACACAAATTAATATAAAGCTGGCCTACCGCGAACATCACACACACACACACACACACAAACACACTAGCGCGCGCACACACACACACAAGCACACAGACACAGACACACACAAATTAATATAAAGCTGGCCTACCGCGAACATCACACACACACACACACACACACACACTAGCGCGCGCACACACACACAAGCACACAGACACACACACTCACACACTCACCACATCGCATAATCCAGCCTTCATACCCGAAGCAACATGGACGTCACCGGGCCAGGTCTTCACATGACTGTCTTCAGGAAGCACATGGGTTACTCCCCACCCCCCACCACCTCCACCCCTCTGTGTGTTCCCGGGGAAATGCGGGGGATACCCTCGTGTCCCTCGGATGGAGGAGGTGCTACAAATGACCACCTTCGTTACGTCACCACTTTAACCGCTGGGCGCTTTCCTGCAACAGAGATGCGAAGTGCAGTTTATCAACGTGCGCAGAAAACGATCGGCTTTAGCTTTCCGTCTGATGCGGTAAGTTTGTGGTGGTAAAAAAAAAAAGAGGTCGATTTAATGAAAAGAACAAAAGTATAATTCAGTGTGTGCAATATTCTTCCTTTTAAGTCTTCCTTCCGATTATATGTCTTCCTCATGATGATAATAATAATAATGGATACTTATGTAGCACTCTATCCAGACAACTGCTCCAGGTGCTTCACAAAACACGTACATAACACATTAAATCATTGGAAAGGGACAAACAAATTAGGCATGGAGATGAAATGATTAACAAATAGTAAAGAGTGTTAATTCTCTCCATTCACAAGGTACACAACTTCAAGTCAGTGCTGCTTACGCTACCGATTCAGCTAGCACACAGGTAAATCAAAGGTACAATGGAACAAACCCAGACACTTCCTCAAAAAAGGAAGCGCCAGGCCTGCCCTTATATCGATCATCTGACATGTGCACACAGCATCATTACATCACTGTTACATGTAGATTTCACAGCAAAATGTACCCAGCACACTATATACACACGCACAAGCACAATGCACACATACGTATCAACATACTTTCAGTATCAGTATCAGTTTCAGTAGCTCAAGGAGGCGTCACTGCGTTCGGACAAATCCAAATACGCTACACCACATCTGCCAAGCAGATGTCTGACCAGCAGCGTAACCCAACGCGCTTAGTCAGGCCTTGAGGAAAAAAAAAAGAGAGAGAGAAGAAATTAAATTAAAAAAAATAAATGAAAAAAATGTTTTTTAAGAATAAATTTTTTTTTTTAAAAACAACAAAAAAACAAACCAAAAATCAACAAAAAAAACAAACAAAAAACAACAACAACACACAAACAAACAAACAAAAAAATACAACCAAAAACACATGTATATATACATGTCCGCCCTTGTCACACACTCCAGAAATCTGGGCAAAAATAATGAACAACCACTGTCATACACCAATCGCACGACAACATGCATGCCTGGAAGTGAGGGGTCCGGAACCTGCCAGGGTACCGGCCGTCGCCCTACTTATACGGTGGCACAGGTCAACCCAAGACTCGAACCCCAAACCTTGTGCCGCGCATCCTGAAGCACGCTCCCACAGCGCTACGCTGCCAGAATCGAAGGCCCAATCAAGGTAACCTCCCTTGCACAAGCAGACATGTTGGAACAGAACATTCAAAAAGGAAAAATTATGATAGCATCAGCGCATGGCTGCCAAAGCCATTCGGATCACAAGCAGAGCAATTAAAGTGAACAAATCAATACACAAACTCTTCCAGTGCTCGGTCCATACAGGGAGAGAACTCAGTAACCTATTATTGCCACAATAGCTTACACGGAATACACTATCTTCTGACACGCTGCTAACAGCGGCCACTTACGCAGGTTTAAGGACCTATCGAAACACAGTATTTCCCCCAACGTCTCCCTCACATTCCCGATACTAACATCAGCTTGTAAGCTTTACATATCCGACGTACACTGTCGAACAAATTACGGAGATTATACTATTCCCTCACACTTCCTCACAAGTGTATTAATATAAACTCAAACCCGTAACACACGGAATGATAATTATAACACTGGACCGTTACACGACAGTCTGTAACATCAGGTAATCGTAACAGTTTCATAAAGTGACCCCAGCCACTGTCCAACCCACAGACCTCCCAAAAGTGGAAAAGACAACTAAAGACACTCGAAACAGTTACCGCCTGATACAAGGTTACCTAACGACAGCTTGTGATGGGCGAAGGTGGTGACTTGGGTGGGACCTTCAGCCGGGCACTGCAGCCTCTGCTCATCGGCTTGCTAAAAATCAGGCAGAGGTTCTGGCTGGCCAAGAATTCCTCTCCATCAGCCTTCCGGGCCTCTGCCACAAGGTCCGCACTCTCTGACGTCTCAGAGTCAAGTCACACCTAATCAGTCAGCTGCAGCCAGGTAAACGGCAGGTGAGCGCGAGTTCTGCACTTGGCACGCTAACCGGCCAAAACACACATTGCACGCACTGCACTGCAGTTGCAGTCATGCCAATGTGACAAGAGCCCTCTCGCTCCTACAGAGCGGTGTGTGCACGTGCTGCACAACTCTTACACAGGTAAAACGAGTGTGCAGACACACGCTTTTACCAAACCAAGAACATGTCAGAAAACATGATCTAGAGAAACTGGGATTCGAACTCCCTACCATCGGAACTAACACCACTTTCACCGGCCACTGAGCCATACTAAATCGCTCGCACTTCCGCCTATACTTCCGCAGCAACGCAAGGTTGGGCTGATCCGTGACAGCCCTCCACACGCATACCTACACACACAGAAACGCACGCACGCACGCACACACACACACACACATACATACACACACATCACGTGTATGCACGTACACACTCACGCACACACACATTAGCACACGTATGCATATGTGTACACATACATATGCACACACACACAGTCAAGTATACCACGTTTTCAGGAGTATATACTGTTTGGATGGAGATACCACAACGAAACGTACTGTTGAGAGAAGAGGTGAGTTTTGAGGCCAGAGATTCAAAAGAGCTGAGGGACTCAAGTTTGGAGATTGCCAGGAGTAAAGGAACAGAATAGAATAGACCAGAATAGAATGCATAATGTCATGCCAAGTCATGTAATATAATGTACTATA
>NC_134901.1:43979255-44001755 GCF_041734735.1 Babylonia areolata | reverse complement strand
GCTACATCACATACATGGGGGTCACGGGCTACATCACATACATGGGGGTCACAGGGCTACATCACATACATGGGGGTCACAGGGCTACATCACATACATGGGGGTCATGGGCTTACATCACATACATGGGGGTCACAGGGCTACATCACATACAGGGGGGTCATGGGCTACATCACATACATGGGGGTCATGGGGCTACATCACATACATAGGGGGGTCACAGGGCTACATCACATACATGGGGGTCGCAGGGCTACATCACATACATGGGGGGTCACAGGGCTACATCATATACATGGGAGGTCACAGGGCTACATAACATACATGGGAGGTCACAGGGCTACATCACATACATGTGGGTCATGGGCTACATCACATACAGGGGGGTCATAGGGCTACATCATATACATGGGGGTCACAGGGCTACATCACATACATGGGGGGTCACGGGCTACATCACATACATGGGGCGTCACAGGGCTACATCACATACATGGGGGTCATGGGCTACATCACATACATGGGGGTCACAGGGCTACATCACATACATGGGAGGTCACAGGGCTACATCACATACAGGGGGGTCATGGGCTACATCACATACATGGGGGTCATGGGCTACATCACATACACGGGGTTCGCAGGGCTACGATGTGGGGTACTGACAAACGAGCGTTTCCGGAAACTGCCGAAACTAGCTGCCGGCTTGAAACCGAAAGCGCGTGATTTAGTGAGGACAAGTTGATAAACGTAAGCCTCCGGAAGGGGATGATAGGGGCGAATATAAAGGAACCCTGTCCACGTAAACAGTGGCAATTCATTAATCACACGACAAAAACACTCAACGTATTATTTCAAAGCGTTGTGGTGGGGTGGGTTGGGGTTTGAGGGTTGGGGGCGCTGGGAAAAGGGAAAAAGGATAACAAGTCTGTTATCTATATGACGTAATTCACAATGATTGGAGTGGTTAGATATACGATGTGTGTTCCAGTAACTGGGTTAGTTTCAGTTTCACGGAAGAGTCCAGGCATGCGGACCGACCCACAGTACATGCTTCATCACGCCTGCTTTAACTCTCTCAGTACGGCCAGTCCTCTCTTCTCCTCTACACAGACCCCTCGGATGTCCAGTGGGTGTCTGAATGACCCAACCTTTAGCTTCCGTCGTCAGAACTGTGGTATTCTTTGTCAACATTCACCTCTTCAGTATAAGAGCCTTCCGCTTGCAATATTTTGATGGTGGTAATTGGGGTGAAACGCCGTTAACGTCGTCTCTTTCGCCGTTCGTATGGAAAGAGTTAAAAACAAAACTAGAAAAAGAGTGGGCAGGTACCTGACGTATAATTTCTATAAAATTAATAAATAAAAAAAATCTAGATAAAATCAACAATTGAACAAATATAATATATTATTACTGTCATGACAAATAAGATACACATACCAACAGAGCAGCCTAGCACACACCAATGCCACACGCACACAAAAATGTAGCCTTTGTATGCATGACAGTCAGTCATGTGTGGCGGTGACCATCAGAACAGCAAAAGAGGCAACTGCGCTCCCAACTATCTGGGCCAGAGTTTGATTATTTTTGGAACGTGTCTTGCCCAAGTTACATCCCCACTCTCTGAGCCGAGGAGGTTTCAGGACGGTCGGCGTTGGCATGGTATCCAAAGGCCTGCAGCTAGCTCCCAAGGCAACAGTAAGAGCCAGTGTGTGTGTGTGTGTGTGTGTGTGTGTGTGTGTGTGTGTGTGTGTGTGTGTGTGTGTGTGTGTGTGTGTGTGCGCGCGCATCTATCCACTCATTTATTCATTCACCCATTCATTCACCCATTCATTCATCCATCCATCCATTCATGTATTCATTCACCCATTCATTGAAACATCCGTCAACTCATTTATTCATTCACCCATTCATTCATTTATTCATACATCCATCCACTCATTTATTCATTCACCCATTCATTCAAACATCCATCCACTCATTTATCAATTCACCCATTCATTCATGCATCCATCCACTCATTTATTCATTCACCCATTCATTCAAACATCCGTCAACTCATTTACTCATTCATTTACTCATTCATTCGTTCTTCGTTTCACTGACTCATTCATTGGCTGGGTGTGGTTGTGACGGTAAGTTCAATCAGCGTCATGTCGCGTTTGCGATTTGAGGCGATGGTGGATGATGGTTACTGAAAGTTCAAGTGACTTGTATTTCTTTTTATCACAGCAGATTTCTCTGAGTGAAATTCGGGCTGCTCTCCCCAGGGAGAGCGCGTCGCTACATACAGCGCCACCCATTTTTTGTATTTTTTCCTGCATGCAGTTTCATTTGTTTTTCCTATCAAAGTGGATTTTTCTACAGAATTTTGCCAGGAACAACCCTTTTGTTGCCGTGGGTTCTTTTACGTGCGCTAAGTGCATGGTGCACACGGGACCTCGGTTTATCGTCTCATCCGAATGACTAGCGTCCAGACCACCACTCAAGGTCTTGTGGAGGGGGAGAAAATATCGGCGGCTGAGACGTGATTCGAACCAGCGCGCTCAGATTCTCTCGCTTCCTAGGCAGACGCGTTACCTCTAGGCCATCACTCCACTCATTCATTCATCCATCGTGAATGTAAAGTCCCCCACACATACGAACAACAGAGTGAAAGATCATGTTCCTGAGCCTTTGGCAAACACAAGACAAAGCAGGGGCCCTAAGTAGCAGCCTACAGAACTCACATTGACAGGGCAGTGCCAGCGCGGGGTGACTCAACTGTTCACTGCACGTACATACACCATGTTGACAGAGATTTTAGGCCGGTAATCCAGCACCCTCAATTTACCAAAGTGTGGCTGTTTGCACGGGGTCAAGCGTTAGGTTACAGACAAGGTTTCTTGTTCAGGACCCGACGGCAAAACACATGGCACAGACTGTACGTATATTTCATCAAATACTTAAGTTTTAGTACCTGAGTCGCCTGGCTATTCCGAATCATTTTGCAAGCCAGACCCGGTCTCAGATAATGCAATGCTTCCTGTGGACTTTTTAGGTTGGAGAGAGAGGGGTGGGGGATGGGGGGGAGGGGGAGAGAGAGAGAGGGAGAGACAAACAGACAGAGACAGAGAGAGACAGATAGAGGGAGGCAGAGAGACAGAAAGATAAAGAGATAGAGAGACAGAGAAGAAGAAGAAGAAGAAGAAGAAGAAGAAGAAGAAGAAGAAGAAGAAGAAGAAGAAGAAGAAGAAGAAGAAGAAGAAGAAGAAGAAACACTCCACCAGCATGTCAATATGAAAGTTCCCATGAAATAACATTCTCTTTATATATGTACAGACATTACTCATTGACCTGATACACTTATCTTGGCCAATGATCTCACACGAAAACATTAATCGAAATTGTTCTTGGAGAAGATAACGGGACGTGTATCAGAATCGAATCAATGGACACTCGCTTCCTAATCCAAGTCTGGTGCATTACCACTTGGTCTCTTGACGTTTCTAAGGTGATATACCAGCTGGTATCTTCGCACGTTATAGATGTGAGTCCGGTTAATGTCTGTCCCTCAGACCGAACGTGTTGGTCGTTCAATAGTTGTCACTGAGGTGGTATTAGAAATTACATTTCTCTTTCTTCAAATCAACCCCTTCACCATACCACTTTCTTGCAGGTGTAAAGGCTAAATAAAACTGCTTGATATTTCTATGTTGAAACTGTAAATGGACGGAACTGACATGAGTTCCGTAACAAAGCGCTATGTCCGCAAAACCATGCCACGCATTGCGGAAACGACAGAGAACCGTGCAGTAGGTGTGATTCATTTTCAGCCCGACGTTTCTTTGAAGCTTCCGTTAATTAACAATTTCACGTCACCCTGCTGTTCTTGTTCTATACAATGACTGTTTACACACACTACAAACAAACACACACACAGACACAGACACAGACACGGACACACACACACACACAGACACGGACACACACGCACACACTTACACACATACATTCACAATTATATTCAAACTGAACGCATGGTGATCGATAGCCCGATTCGAAGGTCGATCAATCAGTGAACTCAAACACACACACACACACACACAAACACACACACTCATAAACACACACACACACTCTCTCACACACACACACACACACACACACACACACACACACACACACACACACACACACACACACACACACACACACACAAACACACACACTCACAAACACACACACACTCTCTCTCTCTCACACACACTCACACACACACACACACACACACACACACACACACACACACACACACACACACACACACACACACACACACACACACACACACACACACACACACACACACTATGACTGCCTCTAAGTCTGCCAATGCCAGACATATCCCAGGGAGTGGGGCAGACAGAGTTACGAAGCACAGCGAACTGCTGACTCTTCTCCTCCCCAGGAGCAGACCGGATCAACACAAGTCAATGACTTCACTCCACTCAAAAACCACTTGCAGCAGTTTTGTTTTTTTTCAAACTGGCTTTTCACTGGGGGTGTCTGTGACTGCAACAGACTGCTGACAAGAGCAAAACGTGGCGCCGTCACAGCCTTCCTGTGCACGCCACACAAAGTCGCTGCCAAGCGAAGCGTTTGGAATACACAGCAACGAAAGGCAGTGGCTTAAATGGAAGGAAAAAACAAAAACAAAACAACTTGACATGCACATCCTTGTTCCACCTTCTTATCCCCAACCCTCACACACACACGCGCGCGCGCGCACGCACACACATGTACACACACTCTCTCTATCATACACAAACACACGCACACGCACACACACACACACACACAAATTTCAATGCTCCTCTGATAATGCGATTCAGATGAGCCTCTCTCGAGTGGTTTGAAATCAAGATATACATGTATGTGTGACGTGAATATATGTATCTCTCTGTGTGTGTGTGTGTGTGTGTGTGTGTGTGTGTGTGTGTGTGTGTGTGTGTGTGTGTGTGTGTGTGTGTGTTAAATACGTCAAAGTATGCAGCGTGATAGTTAAACTCATCTCGGAATCAGCAATTCCGATTTGGAATCATCGTAAAAGGAAACCCATTACTTAAGTAGAATGATATTTGAAATCATCCAAACTCCATCCCATCCTATAGTAGCCGCCCCCCCCCCCTTCCCCCTCCCCCCCTCCCTGGATCTGTTCTCCTTCTTTCGCCCCCCCCCCCCCCACGCCACCCCCTCATCCCCCCTGCCCTCCGCCATCCCCCCTCGCAATTTCCCCTTCCCACTCTCTTAAAAGAAAAAAATAGACACACACACACACACACACACACACACACACACACACACACACACACACACACACACACACACACACACACACACACACACACACAGGGCTGGTGTTGGTTACATTTCCACACGTTTGCCTGACGACCAGAACGATTTGTTTCTGCTCTGTGCGCTGGGAAGAATGGGGGTGTGGGGGGTTGGGGGTGGGGGTGGGGGGGTGCACTGTGACGGGCTGAAAAACTCTAAGCAAACTTCGTTAAGAATGTTCCCTCCTCCACGGTCAGTTCCATATACTTAGGGACATTCTCAACTCTAAGCAAACTTCGTTAAGAATGTTCCCTACTCCACGGTCAGTTCCATATACTTAGGGCCATTCTTAATTCTAAGCAAACTTCGTTAAGAATGTTCCCTCCTCCAAGGTCAGTTCCATATACTTAGGGCCATTCTTAATTCAAAGCAAACTTCGTTAAGAATGTTCACTACTCCAAGGTCAGTTCCATATACTTAGGGACATTCTCAACTCTAAGCAAACTTCGTTAAGAATGTTCCCTCCTCCAAGGTCAGTTCCATATACTTAGGGACATTCTCAACTCTAAGCAAACTTCGTTAAGAATGTTCCTAACCCCACGGTCAGTTCCATATACTTAGGGACATTCTCAACTCTAAGCAAACTTAGTTAAGAATGCTCCCTACTCCACGGTCAGTTCCATATTCTTAGGGACATTCTCAACTCTAAGCAAACTTCGTTAAGAATGTTCCCTACTCCACGGTCAGTTCCATATTCTTAGGGACATTCTCAACTCTAAGCAAACTTCGTTAAGAATGTTCCCTGCTCCACGGTCAGTTCCATATACTTAGGGACATTCTTAACTCTAAGCAAACTTCGTTAAGAATGTTCCCTACTCCACGGTCAGTTCCATATACTTAGGGACATTCTCAACTCTAAGCAAACTTCGTTAAGAATGTTCCTAACTCCACGGTCAGTTCCATATACTTAGGGACATTCTCAACTCCAAGCAAACTTTGTTAAGAATGTTCCTAACTCCACGGTCAGTTCCATTGTCTTCGGGACATTCTTAACTCTAAGCAAACTTCGTTAAGAATGTTCCTTACTCCACGGTCAGTTC
Source organism: Babylonia areolata (assembly GCF_041734735.1). Lineage (NCBI taxonomy): Eukaryota > Metazoa > Mollusca > Gastropoda > Neogastropoda > Buccinidae > Babylonia > Babylonia areolata. The sequence continues at coordinate 43,995,336 of NC_134901.1, read as the reverse complement.
CATATACTTAGGGACATTCTTAACTCTAAGCAAACTTCGTTAAGAATGTTCCTAACTCCACGGTCAGTTCCATATACTTAGGGACATTCTTAACTCTAAGCAAACTTCGTTAAGAATGTTCCCTACTCCACGGTCAGTTCCATATACTTAGGGACATTCTTAACTCTAAGCTAACTTAGCGCTGCAAAGATCACCTGGTGCAACCAGGCCCAGGTGTGATTCGAACCCGGGACCCTCAGATGGAAAGCCCAACGCTTTAACCACTCGGCCGTTGACGCCCGTCTACTCTGTCATTAGATAGAAATAATGGATACCAGTCCTTTTTTTTTTCTTTCTCAGACATGTTTGATCGATTGATTTGATCGATCGTGTGACCAAGTGACCGACTGACTGGTTGACTGACCGAGTTATCAGCCATCTGCCGACAGCAAGGGGCGGTTATCATCACACACCTGGCGACACTGGCTGACCTCGAGGGGCACTCAGAGAGGAGAGATTTGGATCAACACACAGTCTGCGTGACTTGGGGAAGGTAAGGGTGAAGATGGGATCACTTCATCTGTGTGTGTGTGTGTGTGTGTGTGTGTGTGTGTGTGTGTGAATACATATACGTGCGAGCGCCTCTGTGTATATGTGCCTTTGTGCGCGTTTGCGTGCGTGCATGCATGCGCGTGTAAGAGAGGAAGGTGGGAAACTTGTGAGTCCAACACAGTCCCTGAAGACTGACCTATGATCTGAGACGTTGGACACCTTTTATCAAAAGTGAGCCTTATTTAATAATAATAATAATGGTGCTGAATCTTGTGCAGAGACAAATCAAAGCGCTTTCGCACCAGTCATTCACACGCACGCATAACTCTAAAACTGTAGAAACTAAAGACAAGGAAGAGGCAGGCAAGGGAGGCTATTTTGGGAAGAGGTGGGTTTTAAGGCCAGACTTGAAAGAGCTGAGTGTGGAGTGTGGAGACTTGACGAAGCGAAAGAGGAAGTTCATTCCAATTGCAAGGTCCAGAGACAGAGAAAGAACGGCGGCCAACAGAGGAGTGTTTGAATCTGGGTGTGCATAAACAAGAGTGGATCCGAAGCCAGTTTTTATCAACTTTGTCCATGTGGTATTATCAGGGTTTAGTTCGCTTTCAGTTCAGTTTTATCAGCGTCCACTCCCTGTCCTAATACACTGTGCCACGCCATGACACCGTATCCGCGTTATGAACCGTCAGGGTCACGAGACAGTGGTTTTTACCGGGCACCTGTAAGTCCTCGCGGTGCTCCCCCCGGGGTTATTGTTTGGGGTTACCATGACAACGGGTCCGCACCAGTTCAATTCTGATCAGGAGAGTGAGGGGGGTTATGGTGGAGGGGGATCCTTTAAGTCAGGCCGGACTACAGCACGGAGCTAATTACTCGGTGAACTGAGGGCTGGAAGGCCCGCGTTGCTGCTGGTGTCTAGCAATATGATTGAACTGGTGTCTGGGAATATGATTGAACTGGTGTCTAGCAATATGATTGAACTGGTGTCTAGCAATATGATTGAACTGGTGTCTGGTAATATGATTGAACTGGTGTCTGATGATATGATTGAACTGGTGTCTAACAATATGATTGAAATGGTGTCTGGTAATATGATTGAACTAGTGTCTGGTAATGTGATTGAACTGGTGTCTAACAATATGATTGAAATGGTGTGAGGGGATATGATTGAACTGGTGTCTAGCAATATGATTGAACTGGTGTCTGGTAATATGATTGAACTGGTGTCTAGCAATATGATTGAACTGGTGTCTGGTAATATGATTGAACTGGTGTCTAGCAATATGATTGAACTGGTGTCTGGTAATATGATTGAACTGGTGTCTGGTAATATGATTGAACTGGTGTCTAACAATATGATTGAACTGGTGTCTAGCAATATGATTGAACTGGTGTCTGGTAATGTGATTGAACTGGTGTCTAACAATATGATTGAAATGGTGTGAGGGGATATGATTGAACTGGTGTCTGGTAATATGATTGAACTGGTGTCTGGTAATGATTGAACTCGTGTCTAGCAATATGATTGAAATGGTGTCTGGTAATGACTGACCTGGTGTCTAGCAATATGATTGAACTGGTGTCTAGCAATATGATTGAAATGGTATCTAGCAATATGACTGAACTGGTGTCTAGTAATGATTGAACTGGTGTCTAGCAATATGATTGAACTGGTGTCTAGCAATATGATTGGAATGGTGTCTAGCAATATGATTGAACTGGTGTCTGGTAATGACTGACCTGGTGTCTAGCAATATGATTGAACTGGTGTCTGGTAATGACTGACCTGGTGTCTAGCAATATGATTGCACTGGTGTCTGGTAATATGATTGAACTGGTGTCTGGTAATATGATTGAACTGGTGTCTAGCAATATGATTGAACTGGTGTCTAGCAATATGATTGAAATGGTGTGGGGGAATATGATTGAACCGGTGTCTAGCAATATGATTGAACTGGTGTCTGGTAATATGATTGAACTGGTGTCTAGTCATGATTGAACTGGTGTCTAGTAATGATTGAACTGGTGTCTAGCAATATGATTGCACTGGTGTCTGGCAATATGATTGAAATGGTGTCTGGTAATATGACTGCACTGGTGTGTGGCAATATGACTGCACTGGTGTCTAGCAATATGATTGAACTGGTGTCTAGCAATATGATTGAACTGGTGTGGGGGAATATGATTGAACTGGTGTCTAGCAATATGACTGAACTGTGTCTAGCAATATGATTGAACTGGTGTCTAGCAATATGATTGAACTGGTGTCTAGCAATATGATTGAACTGGTGTGGGGGAATATGATTGAACTCGTGTCTAGCAATATGATTGAACTGGTGTCTAGCAATATGACTGAACTGTGTCTAGCAATATGATTGAACTGGTGTCTAGCAATATGATTGAACTGGTGTCTGGTAATATGATTGAACTGGTGTCTGGTAATATGATTGAACTGGTGTCTAGCAATATGATTGAACTGGTGTGGGGGAATATGATTGAACTGGTGTCTAGCAATATGATTGAACTGGTGTCTAGCAATATGATTGAACTGGTGTCTAGCAATATGATTGCACTGGTGTCTAGCAATATGATTGAAATGGTGTCTGGTAATATGATTGAACTGGTGTCTAGCAATATGATTGAACTGGTGTCTGGTAATGATTGAACTGGTGTGTGGAGATATGATTGAACTGGTGTGTGGCAATATGATTGAACTGGTGTGTGGCAATATGATTGAACTGGTGTGTGGTAATATGATTGAACTGGTGTCTAGCAATATGATTGAAATGGTGTGTGGTAATATGATTGAACTGGTGTCTAGCAATATGATTGAACTGGTGTCAGGTAATGATTGAACTGGTGTCTAGCAATATGATTGAACTGGTGTCTAGCAATATGATTGAATTGGTGTCTAGCAATATGATTGAAGTGGTGTCTAGCAATATGATTGAACTGGTGTCTGTGAATATGATTGAACTGGTGTCTGGTAATATGATTGAACTGGTGTGTGGCAATATGATTGAACTGGTGTCTGGCAATATGATTGAACTGGTGTCTGGTAATGATTGAATTGGTGTGTGGAGATATGATTGAACTGGTGTGTGGTAATATGATTGAACTGGTGTGTGGTGATATGATTGAACTGGTGTCTGGTAATGATTGAACTGGTGTCTGGTAATGATTGAACTGGTGTCTGGTGATATGATTGAACTGGTGTCTGGTAATGTGATTGAACTGGTGTCTAACAATATGATTGAAATGGTGTGAGGGGATATGATTGAACTGGTGTCTGGTAATATGATTGAACTGGTGTCTGGTAATGATTGAACTGGTGTCTAGCAATATGATTGAAATGGTGTCTGGTAATGACTGACCTGGTGTCTAGCAATGTGATTGAACTGGTGTGGGGGAAATATGATTGAAATGGTGTCTAGCAATATGATTGAAATGGTGTGGGGGATATGATTGAACTGGTGTCTAGCAATATGATTGAAATGGTGTCTGGTAATATGATTGAACTGGTGTCTTGCAATATGATTGAACTGGTGTCTGGTAATATGATTGAACTGGTGTCTGGTGATATGATTGAACTGGTGTGTGGCAATATGATTGAACTGGTGTCTGGGAATATGATTGAACTGGTGTCTAGCAATATGATTGAACTGGTGTGTGGCAATATTACTGAACTGAACACACTCACTGCTTCAACATACTCGAGTGCCAAACACCACCACCCTAAAAGTGGAATAAGATAATGTAAACAGAAAGACAAACAGATTAATATGCACATGTATATGCAAATCAGTACACACTTAAAAATCAATTTTCCAACATAAGAACCGACTAACAAATAATCAGCCCAATGAAAAAAAAAAAGATCAATAACACAAATAAACAAATAGATAAATACATAAATGAATAATAGATAATAATAATAATGGTATTTATATAGCGCTGAATCTTGTGCATAGACAAATCTAAGCGCTTTCGCACCAGTCATTCTCACGCACGCATAACTGTTAAACTGGAGAAACTGAAGACAAGGAAGAGGCAGGGAAGGGAGGCTATTTGGGGAAGAGGTGGGTTTTAAGATGAAGACAAAAAATGAATACACTGTCTGTTTGTCTGTCTGCCTGCCTGCCTGCCTGCCTGTCTGTCTGTCTGTGTGCCGATCAGCACACAATCAAGTTGTTATCTTAATGGACCAAGAGTGAGAGTGAGTGAGTGTGTGTGTGTGTGTGAGAGAGAGAGAGAGAGAGAGAGAGAGAGAGTGTGTATATGTGTGTGAGAGAGAGAGAGAGAGAGTGAGTGAGTGAGAGAGAGTGAGTGAGTGTGTGTGTGTGAGAGAGAGAGAGAGAGAAAGAGAGAGTGTGTGTGTGAGAGAGAGAGTGAGTGAGTGAGTGTGTGTGTGTGTGTGTGTGTGTGTGTGAGAGAGAGAGAGAGAGAGAGAGAGTGAGTGAGTGTGTGTGTGTGTGTGTGTGTGTGTGCTTGTACATGTGTATGTGTGTGTGTGTGTGTGTGTGTGTGTGTGTGTGTGTGTGTGTGTGTGTGCTTGTACATGTGTGTGTGTGTGTGTGTGTGTGTGTGTGTGTGTGTGTGTGTGTGTGTGTGTGTGTGTCCAGCTGTCAGTGACAGGAACGGTGGCCGGTTTGTTTTGGCTGGAGTGGGGGTCCGGAGAGGTGTGTTGGGGGTTGCGGGGGGTGAGGGGGGAGGGGGGAGTGGAGGAGGGGGTGTGACATGATTGAATGACGGTCGTTCTGTAGGTCCAGACAGCATGGAAACATCAACCCATTGCGGGGGCATGTGGACACACATTGCTACGATCTGGAGGTTCTGTGTGTGCTCCTGGTCAAATCCTCGATCATGATGGATTTTTTTTTTTTGTTTTTTTTGTTTTTTTGGCTTTGGCGTTTGTTTTTCGTGACAGGATTCGGACGTGTCAACCATCTTTGACACTAATGATCACCACACTTATGCTTCTCAGGATACTTAGAAACATGTTACCTTCTCATGTGCTCTCTTGGTTTTTTTTCACGGAAGCTGATAAAATTTATTGACCGAGAGAACTGAAGAGGTTATTCATTCATTCATTCATTCATTCATCCATTCATTCGCTGACTCACTATCTGGGTGTTCAACAATGCAAACTGCCAAGTCTTCACACAGTTTCAGTTACTCAAGGCGATGTCTAAAAGCGTGCGGGTTAATCCATATACGCTACACCACATCTGCTGTATTTGTATGTATTAAAAAATTTTAAAAGAGGAACTTCTTCTTCTTCTTCTTTGCGTTCGACAGCTACGCAGTCAGGGTCGAAGTCTGAGGGATGCCACAAACTCGGACGTCCGGTGAAGATCGGATGCCGTCCCCCAGAGCTTGGTGTTGAGGTCAGCACCCCCAGGCCAGGACTGCTGCCGCATCTTCTCATACAGGGGGCAGTCTTGGAGAATATGGGATGAGGTCTGGTCAGCCTGGCCGCAATCACATATGGATGTGGCTGCCACTCCAATCCTCTTCAGGTGTGCTCGGAGGCCGCAGTGTCCTGTGCGAAGGCGGTAGATGGTAGTCTGGTGTCTTCTCTCCAGTGTCCTGATGGGATCTTGGTGTGCCTGGTAGCCTCCGTTCAGGGTGACCCAGCCTCTTCGGAATCTGCTGCGGAGGAGAGTTTTTGCTTCCTCATACGTGGCAGGAATGGTTGGCTGTGTGAGCTGGCTTCCTTCCTTAGCAAGGTGTTCTGGACGCTGGTTGCCTGGGAGGCCTACATGTGCAGGCACCCACTGGAGGGTCGTTGGGGCTGTTTGGGTAAGGGTTGTGAGGGTGGCCTTAAGGGACTGAATCAGTGGACCAGGATCAGGGGAGTCAAGGGCCTGGAGTGTGGACATGGAGTCAGTGAAGATGGAGATGCTGCCAACGGGCTTTCCACAGGAGGAGAGGAATTCTGCTGCTGTTTTGATGGCCAGGACTTCAGCTCTGAAATTGGAACAGAGCTTTCCTCCAGGGAGTGCGATGCTGCTGTGCTCTCCATCGGGAAATCTGACGTAGACACCACTGCCTCCTTTGTGTGTGGCTTCCTCCGCTGATCCGCCCGTGTATACATGGGTCCAGGAGCTGGCTGGGTAGGACTCCTCTATCATGGCCAGAGTCAGGATCTTGAGAGTAGCTGGTTGCTGGTCTTCGGTGGTGATGCCAGGAACTCTGAGGCTGATGGTGGCCTCTATCTCTTGGTCGAGCCTCCAGTCAGGCAAGGCAAGGTCAGTGCAAGACTCCCCTTTTGCCGCCAGAACATCGCTGTGCTGTGCTCTGAGTGCTTTATACTGGTGGTTGAGGCTCTGACGTTTGAGACGGTTCTTGGTGGGCTGCTCCAGTCTGTGGTGTAGGTGATGTGAGGGCAGTCTTCTGAGCTTCTCTCCCTGCGTCAGGACTTTCAGGTCGCGTCTTCTCTCCAGGGGCTCAACGTTAGCAGTTTTCTCCATGTCATGGATCGGCGTGGACCTCATGGCTCCAAGTATGAGGCGTAGTCTTAGTATAAACTCAACGCGCTGATCTGGCCTTCACACAGACAACAGGACGAGACAAGACAAGACAAGACAAGACATGACAAGACAAGACAAGACGAAACGAGACGAGACAAGACGAGACAAGACAAGACAAGTGTCTTTGTTATCAAGAGTAACAGATAAGCAAGTAACATGTTTTAGTCTGAATTTCCACACACCCCCTCGCCCTAAAGAGGGACCAAAGTTAATGAGGCAAAAAGTGAACGAAAAAAAAGAAGAAGAAAATACTCATATCCATATTTCCCGACTCCCCCCCCCCCTACCCGTTCACAGCCAGTCCACCCAGATCAAAAGAACGAGAAGACATGTGCCCGACCCTTTCACAAACACAGGACAGCATGAATACCTTTCAAAGCACCAAGCTTGTTAAGCAGTTCCACACCCCCGCTGTCAGGCATAGCACCAGGGGACTGATCTTAAGCACACCTTAACAGAGGATAAGAAACTTTTAAAGTCTGTAACACAAGAGTCCACCTTCAACAAAAAGGGTGCGAGTATAGCTTACGTCAAGCTATTGTAGCGGACCAGCTTTCACGTTCGTACACTTGACCCATAGGCAAACACGAGACAGGGAGTCTACATGCATGCATGACTGATCAAATAGTGATAGCGCGCGTTTCGAAAGGTCATTTCATGTTAACGGCCACACCCCGTTTACACAGATTTTGCAATGCTTCCTAACGATTTCTTTATGATGGGCTTGGGAGTTAAAGAAAGAGAGAGAGAGGGTGGGGAGAGAGAGGGGAGAGAGAGAGAGGGGAGAGAGAGAGAGAGAGAGAGGGGGGAGAGAGAGAGAGGGAGAGAGAGAGAGGGAGGCACAATAGCTTAGTAAGTCAGCCTGTGGTAAAAACAGTAAAAAAAAAAAAAAAAAAAAGGTGAGCCCACCCCCACCCCATCCCACTTTGTAAAAGTATATTTTAAGTTTTTGCTGTTTTTTTTCCAAAGAGACCAAAACGCTGGTGATTGCGGGCTGAATTCAGTTCTTTCCACTGTCGTAGGTGTGTAAAGGCTAACAAAACCTGCTTCACATTTCGATAACAAACAAGCCACCACCCCACCCCCCTCACTCCCCCTAAACACACACACACACACACACACACACACACACACACACACACACACAAAGCAACAAATGTCGATCCCTAAAGACGGAGCCATCAAGAGTTCCACACAGAAGAACCATCTCAGTCCGAACAGCATAGCTGTGGGTGAAAGACTGGAAGCACGAGGAGTTATTGATTTTCGATCAGGCCAACGGTATTTTGAAGTTCATAATAACCGTGCACACTGTCGCTCACACCTGCCTTATTGGGGAGCTGGTGGTGTGTACAATAAAGGCTATACATATATATGAGTATACGTTCATTCAAGTACGACCCAGCATACACACACACACACATACAAGCGTGTGCATGTGCAAACACACAAGAAAAAAACCCACACCACCACACGAATACTAACACACAGACACAGACACAGACAGACAGACAGACAGACGCACACACACACACAGACACACACACACACACACACACAATTTGTCATGGTTGTTAACGTTGATTGACGTTAGTTTTTCCTTTCATTTTCCTTATGTTTTTCCAACATGCTGTCTCTCCCTCCCTCCACCCCACCCTCTGCCTTCCACACCTTCCACACACACGCACACAACCTTCTGCCCCCACCCCAACGTTTGTCCCGTCCAATATCACTTTAAGCGGAAAGACGTTAAACTGTAGACTACTACTACTACTACTACTGCTACTGCTGCTGCTACTACTACTACTACTGCTGCTGCTGCTGCTGCTGCTGCTGCTGCTACTACTACTACTACAACACATAGCCAGTATAAGCATAAGTATATCTGTCAATAAGATGTGATGCAGAACAGAAGAGGAGCGTATTGAAATACTTTTTAAAACTGAACTCAGGATTCCACGTGACGATACTGGGAAGGGCAGTTTCTGTAGAACTGCAAATCAGTCTGATCTTCTCGCTTTTCCAGTGACTGCTCTCTCGATGTTGTCATACCAAACATTTTCCATCAGGACACACAGACACACAGACACAGACACAGAAACACAGACATACAAACACCTACAAACTTGTCTGTGAATCCTGCGCGCGCGAACGTGCGTGCGTGCGCACGTGTGTGTGTGTGTGTGTGTGTGTGTGTGTGTGTGTGTGTGTCTGTGCACGTGTGGTGTTAAATACTGATGGTATGTGCGCGCGTGTGTGTCAGAGGGGAAGAGAGAGAGATAGAGAGAGAGAGAGAGAGAGAGAGAGAGAGAGAGAGAGAGAGAGAGAGAGAGAGAGTGTTTATCACAGTTTTCATAGTGCAGTGTAGTTTGAATCACCTTTGGCCCAACTGTGCTCTGGAAACATACCTTTCTTTTAAAAAGAAATTTCTAAAGGTGACACTGTACTGTTTCATTCTATCGTTGTGACGATGTTGGAAGGTGACACTGTCCTGTTTCATGTCATCGTTGTGACGATGTTGGAAGGTGACACTGTACTGTTTCATGTCATTGTTGTGACAATGTTGGAAGGTGACACTGTCCTGTTTCATGTCATTGTTGTGACGCTGGTGGAAGGTGACACTGTACTGTTTCATGTCATTGTTGTGACGATGTTGGAAGGTGACACTGTCCTGTTTCATGTCATTGTTGTGACGATGTTGGAAGGTGACACTGTACTGTTTCATGTCATTGTTGTGACGATGTTGGAAGGTGACACTGTACTGTTTCATGTCATTGTTGTGACGATGCTGGAAGGTGACACTGTCCTGTTTCATGTCATTGTTGTGACGATGTTGGAAGGTGACACTGTACTGTTTCATGTCATTGTTGTGACGATGTTGGGAGGTGACACTGTAATGTTTCATTCTATCGTTGTCACGATGTCGGAAGGTGACACTGTTCTGTTTCATGTCATTGTTGTGAGGATGTTGGAAGGTGACACTGTCCTGTTTCATGTCATTGTTGTGACGATGTTGGAAGGTGACACTGTCCTGTTTCATGTCACTGTTGTGACGATGTTGGAAGGTGACACTGTACTGTTTCATGTCATTGTTGTGACGATGTTGGAAGGTGACACTGTACTGTTTCATTCTATCGTTGTGACGATGTTGGAAGGTGACACTATACTGTTTCATTCTATCGTTGTGACGATGTTGGAAGGTGACACTGTACTGTTTCATGTCATTGTTGTGACGATGTTGGAAGGTGACACTGTACTGTTTCATGTCATTGTTGTGACGCTGGTGGAAGGTGACACTGTACTGTTTCATGTCATTGTTGTGACGATGTTGGAAGGTGACACTGTACTGTTTCATGTCATTGTTGTGACGATGTTGGAAGGTGACACTGTACTGTTTCATGTCATTGTTGTGACGATGTTGGAAGGTGACACTGTCCTGTTTCATGTCATTGTTGTGACGATGCTGGAAGGTGACACTGTACTGTTTCATGTCATTGTTGTGACGATGCTGGAAGGTGACACTGTACTGCTTCATGTCATTGTTGTGACGATGTTGGAAGGTGACACTGTACTGTTTCATGTCATTGTTGTGACGATGCTGGAAGGTGACACTGTACTGCTTCATGTCATTGTTGTGACGATGTTGGAAGGTGACACTGTACTGTTTCATGTCATTGTTGTGACGATGTTGGAAGGTGACACTGTACTGTTTCATGTCATTGTTGTGACGATGTTGGAAGGTGACACTGTACTGTTTCATTCTATCGTTGTGACGATGTTGGAAGGTGACACTGTACTGTTTCATTCTATCGTTGTGACGATGTTGGAAGGTGACACTGTACTGTTTCATTCTATCGTTGTGACGATGTTGGAAGGTGACACTGTACTGTTTCATGTCATTGTTGTGACGATGTTGGAAGGTGACACTGTACTGTTTCATTCTATCGTTGTGACGATGTTGGAAGGTGACACTATACTGTTTCATGTCATCGTTGTGACGATGTTGGAAGGTGACACTGTACTGTTTCATTCTATCGTTGTGACGATGTTGGAAGGTGACACTGTACTGTTTCATGTCATCGTTGTGACGATGTTGGAAGGTGACACTGTACTGTTTCATGTCATTGTTGTGACGATGTTGGAAGGTGACACTATACTGTTTCATGTCATTGTTGTGACGATGTTGGAAGGTGACACTGTACTGTTTCATGTCATTGTTGTGACGATGTTGGAAGGTGACACTGTCCTGTTTCATGTCATTGTTGTGACGATGTTGGAAGGTGACACTGTACTGTTTCATGTCATTGTTGTGACGATGTTGGAAGGTGACACTGTACTGTTTCATTCTATCGTTGTGACGATGTTGGAAGGTGACACTGTACTGTTTCATGTCATTGTTGTGACGATGTTGGAAGGTGACACTGTCCTGTTTCATTCTATCGTTGTGACGATGTTGGAAGGTGACACTGTACTGTTTCATTCTATCGTTGTGACGATGTTGGATGGTGACACTATACTGTTTCATTCTATCGTTGTGACGATGTTGGAAGGTGACACTGTACTGTTTCATGTCATTGTTGTGACGATGTTGGAAGGTGACACTGTACTGTTTCATTCTATCGTTGTGACGATGTTGGAAGGTGACACTGTACTGTTTCATGTCATTGTTGTGACGATGTTGGAAGGTGACACTGTCCTGTTTCATGTCATTGTTGTGACGATGTTGGAAGGTGACACTGTACTGTTTCATGTCATTGTTGTGACGATGTTGGAAGGTGACACTGTACAGTTTCATGTCACTGTTGTGACGATGTTGGAAGGTGACACTGTACTGTTTCATTCTATCGTTGTGACGATGTTGGAAGGTGACACTATACTGTTTCATGTCATTGTTGTGACGATGTTGGAAGGTGACACTGTACTGTTTCATGTCATTGTTGTGACGATGTTGGAAGGTGACACTGTACTGTTTCATTCTATCGTTGTGACGATGTTGGAAGGTGACACTGTACTGTTTCATGTCATTGTTGTGACGATGTTGGAAGGTGACACTGTCCTGTTTCATTCTATCGTTGTGACGATGTTGGAAGGTGACACTGTACTGTTTCATTCTATCGTTGTGACGATGTTGGATGGTGACACTATACTGTTTCATTCTATCGTTGTGACGATGTTGGAAGGTGACACTGTACTGTTTCATGTCATTGTTGTGACGATGTTGGAAGGTGACACTGTACTGTTTCATTCTATCGTTGTGACGATGTTGGAAGGTGACACTATACTGTTTCATGTCATTGTTGTGACGATGTTGGAAGGTGACACTATACTGTTTCATGTCATTGTTGTGACGATGTTGGAAGGTGACACTATACTGTTTCATTCTATCGTTGTGACGATGTTGGATGGTGACACTATACTGTTTCATTCTATCGTTGTGACGATGTTGGAAGGTGACACTGTACTGTTTCATGTCATTGTTGTGACGATGTTGGAAGGTGACACTGTACTGTTTCATTCTATCGTTGTGACGATGTTGGAAGGTGACACTGTACTGTTTCATGTCATTGTTGTGACGATGTTGGAAGGTGACACTGTCCTGTTTCATGTCATTGTTGTGACGATGTTGGAAGGTGACACTGTACTGTTTCATGTCATTGTTGTGACGATGTTGGAAGGTGACACTGTACAGTTTCATGTCATCGTTGTGACGATGTTGGAAGGTGACACTGTACTGTTTCATGTCACTGTTGTGACGATGTTGGAAGGTGACACTATACTGTTTCATTCTATCGTTGTGACGATGTTGGAAGGTGACACTGTACTGTTTCATTCTATCGTTGTGACGATGTTGGAAGGTGACACTGTACTGTTTCATGTCATTGTTGTGACGATGTTGGAAGGTGACACTGTACTGTTTCATTCTATCGTTGTGACGATGTTGGAAGGTGACACTATACTGTTTCATGTCATTGTTGTGACGATGTTGGAAGGTGACACTATACTGTTTCATTCTATCGTTGTGACGATGTTGGAAGGTGACACTGTACTGTTTCATGTCATTGTTGTGACGATGTTGGAAGGTGACACTGTCCTGTTTCATGTCATTGTTGTGACGATGTTGGAAGGTGACACTGTACTGTTTCATGTCACTGTTGTGACGATGTTGGAAGGTGACACTATACTGTTTCATTCTATCGTTGTGACGATGTTGGAAGGTGACACTGTACTGTTTCATTCTATCGTTGTGACGATGTTGGAAGGTGACACTGTACTGTTTCATGTCATTGTTGTGACGATGTTGGAAGGTGACACTGTACTGTTTCATTCTATCGTTGTGACGATGTTGGAAGGTGACACTGTACTGTTTCATGTCATTGTTGTGACGATGTTGGAAGGTGACACTATACTGTTTCATTCTATCGTTGTGACGATGTTGGAAGGTGACACTGTACTGTTTCATGTCATTGTTGTGACGATGTTGGAAGGTGACACTGTCCTGTTTCATGTCATTGTTGTGACGATGTTGGAAGGTGACACTATACTGTTTCATGTCATTGTTGTGACGATGTTGGAAGGTGACACTATACTGTTTCATGTCATTGTGACGATGTTGGAAGGTGACACTGTACTGTTTCATGTCATTGTGACGATGTTGGAAGGTGACACTGTCCTGTTTCATGTCACTGTTGTGACGATGTTGGAAGGTGACACTGTCCTGTTTCATGTCATTGTTGTGACGATGTTGGAAGGTGACACTGTACAGTTTCATGTCATCGTTGTGACGATGTTGGAAGGTGACACTGTACTGTTTCATTCTATCGTTGTGACGATGTTGGAAGGTGACACTGTCCTGTTTCATGTCATTGTTGTGACGATGTTGGAAGGTGACACTATACTGTTTCATGTCATTGTGACGATGTTGGAAGGTGACACTGTACTGTTTCATGTCATTGTGACGATGTTGGAAGGTGACACTGTACTGTTTCATTCTATCGTTGTGACGATGTTGGAAGGTGACACTGTCCTGTTTCATGTCATTGTTGTGACGATGTTGGAAGGTGACACTGTCCTGTTTCATGTCACTGTTGTGACGATGTTGGAAGGTGACACTGTACTGTTTCATTCTATCGTTGTGACGACGTTGGAAGGTAACACTGTCCTGCTTAATTCTATCGTTGTGACGATGTTGGAAGGTGACACTGTCCTGTTTAATTCTATCGTTGTGACGATGTTGGAAGGTGACACTGTCCTGTTTCATGTCATTGTTGTGACGATGTTGGAAGGTGACACTGTCCTGTTTCATGTCATTGTTGTGACGATGTTGGAAGGTGACACTGTCCTGTTTCATGTCATTGTTGTGACGATGTTGGAAGGTGACACTGTCCTGTTTCATTCTATCGTTGTGACGATGTTGGAAGGTGACACTATACTGTTTCATGTCATTGTTGTGACGATGTTGGAAGGTGACACTATACTGTTTCATGTCATCGTTGTGACAATGTTGGAATGTGACACTGTCCTGTTTCATTCTATCGTTGTGACGATGTTGGAAGGTAACACTGTACTGTTTCATTCTATCGTTGTGACGATGTTGGAAGGTGACACTGTCCTGTTTCATTCTATCGTTGTGACGATGTTGGAAGGTGACACTGTACTGTTTCATTCTATCGTTGTGACGATGTTGGAAGGTGACACTGTCCTGTTTCATTCTATCGTTGTGACGATGTTGGAAGGTGACACTGTACTGTTTCATTCTATCGTTGTGACGATGTTGGAAGGTGACACTACACTGTTTCATGTCATTGTTGTGACGATGTTGGAAGGTGACACTATACTGTTTCATGTCATTGTTGTGACGATGTTGGAAGGTGACACTGTCCTGTTTCATTCTATCGCTGTGACGCTGGTGGAAGGTGTGGAGGGAGGAGGGAGGTGTAATAAAACGGGAAGGGTGGGGGTGACTTCTTTCCTTCTGGCCGAGCGGACTGGATCAATAAAAAGTCAATGTCTCTTCAACACTTCACTGGGAGACAGTTTTTCAAACTCGCTTTTCATGGGGACGATTCTATGGGCTCCTCCCCCCAACAGACCCCATTGACAGCACTGTAAGGGAGAGACAGAAAGAAGCGTCACATTGACTGCCTTCCAATACACGTGACACACTGCTATTGCCCAACAAAGCCCGTTTCATGTGAGAAAACACTGAAAGGGGGCGGGGGGGGGGGGGAGGATTTGTTCAACAATAACAACTCGTGCAGACTTTACAGATTACCTGTAATCCTGCTCTGCTTCAGACCGCCTTGGATACAATGCCAGCACAACTCGTTATTCTCTGCTTTATCGGCGCCTCCTGTCCAAACTGTGAATAACGATCCAGTGCACCAGCACACAAGGGGTTAAACGTCGAGCCAAGAAAAGTTTCAACCAGAAAAAAAACCCGTAGTTGTACAAATGCCTTCTTTGGTTATGAGACGATCCACTTGTGTGTGTGTGTGTGTGTGTGTGTGTGTGTGTGTGTGTGTGTGTGTGTGTGTGTGTGAATGAACCTGTTTTTAACGAAACTGTTGATAACACTGTACATTGAAATGTCTTTTTTTTTTTTTTTTTGAAAAATAATTGACCTAGTCTTTTTACTTCCATGTATTATAAAATCAGATAGATAAATTTACGAAATAAACACATCAAAAAAAAAAAAGCAGCTCACATTCGACATTTTCCCATGCAAAGAAGATTGGGTTTTTTTCAATCAATACAACACAACCAACCTTCAACACATAACGAGAGAGAGAGAGAGAGAGCAAACACACACACACACACACACACACACACACACACACACACACACACACACACACACACACACACACACACACACACACAGAGTTAACATTCAATGGAGTCAACACCTCCAGCACTCTAATGATAACAAATTTTAGCGTTGCATTCAAGTTGTATGGATCGACGGCCGACATCGCTAATACACGATTCACAATCATAAAACAATGACGTAGATATGC